>NC_062204.1:4253360-4390860 GCF_912470025.1 Vespa velutina | reverse complement strand
TGCTCTCGCATGTATTTACCTTGTACGTAAGACGGACAAGGAAAAAGGAGAATGACCGAACGGAAAGTGAAAGCGTATTTCGAGCTGCGCGCGATTTTCCCTAATCTTTTAACGAAAAACAAATTCCACGGGGTAGAATTCAATTTTTTAGCCGTCGCCAAAGAACGGCAAAGTACGTCTTTCATTTGGATGAAAAGCAGCAAGCAACGAACGAAAGTACGTAGGCGTAGCTACAGATGGGACCCGCTTTTGATGTTTTCAGAGAGTAGAAATATTTCCGATATAAATAATACCACCACAAAACCGCCAATCCTCCCATCGCATCAAGCCACAAAACGTTTGAAAGCACAGTCTAGCTCATAGCGGGCCACGCTACAAATAATAACGATATTCCAGGCGAGTGAAATTTTAGATTTATTCGTATTTGCCGCGTCGCTGCTTAAACATTCATCAAAATATTCATACGATTTTCTCTATATTTCGTTATAACTCTAACCGCACGGAGGACCGCTTTTATCGCGTAACCGCGAATAAAATCGTCCTATAAGCGTATCGATAAAAATGACGAGAGTTTGAAGAAGAAAAAAACAAAAAGAAAAAAAAAAAGAAAGGAATCCGCTAGACGTTTCGTCTAGTCGTTTAGGACGATCTCTTTCTTCGAAATTTATGCGTCCTCGCTTAAGTATCGCGATCAATATTTAACGCGTCTAGGAATAGGATTCGCGCGAACGAGCACAAACTTTTTATTGTCGCGTCGCATTATATTCATCGAATACAATATCAAACTCTGTTGGACAATTTGACAATTTCTCCGACTATCGGCGTTACGGCCGAATGTAGTTCGTTTCGGAGAACTAATTAAAATAGAATAAGGAAATGGAGAAAATGTCGAGTAAAAGTACATAGCTGAGAATGGCGTTCTATAAAGCTGAACGAAAAGTTGGGAAGAGCGGTCGGACAAACGCTAGTCACGAATCGTCGTCGTCTCGGAAGAACGCATCAGGAAAATCGGCGATCTCAAATCCCGAACGAACTATCGTCGTCGTCGGCGATAGATAGCCTGGAGGAGATTACAAGCGAGTCCTCAAGTGTCGTTTCTCCTTTTCCTTCCTTCGTTCTTAGCTTTCATCGACTAACATTCGACGGATTCTTTTCGGTAGCGACACCGAACGCTGACAAAACTTTCCGCGATGATCTCTCCAACTTCCGACTCCATTCTTCCGACGACACCGACGATCGCAACGCGGAGGCGAAATGAAATTACGCTCGATAATGAAGTTTACTCGATTTTCCAAGTTTATTCTTCGAGATATATATATATATATATATATATATATATATATATATATATATACATATATAGATGGATATATACACGTATACGGAGTGCCTCCCCCAAGTCGAGTGTTACTTTCGTTAGGAGAGGAAAAAATGTATCCTAAAGAAAATCTCGTGTTAATGAGATGATATACGAAGCTTTGAATCAAAGAACTTCCTCCCCTGACATTTGGGTCAACGTTATCAACGAAAAGCAATGAAGGATAGTCGAAAGTTTATCGAGTTGATTAAACTACTCTGTAAAAGGAAATGCATCTTTCATAGAACCATAATCGAACGCGCGCGCGCGCTTTATGGCATATCCTTTTATCTATCGACAAAGTTTTAAACGCGTCTAACTATTTTTAAAAAGATGAAACTCAAAGATAAATTCGTCGAACGATATCGTCTGACATTTCCTACTCGTAGATAATATTCACGACTAAAGTTGCTGGTTTTTATCTTTTTTTTTTTTTTTTCTCCTTTTTTTCAGGGTATCCCGACGCTGATCATAGCAGTAGCTGGAATCGACGATGCTGCGTCGGTAGCAATATATGGCATCGTAAAGAGCGTCATGTTTTCTCACGATGCGCTTTGGTATCAGATTCTTCAAGGACCTATCGCTATAATCGGTGGTCTCGGCTTCGGTATACTCTGGGGTTGTTTGGCGAAATACGTTCCGGAAAAGGGTGACGTGAGTATTCTCTTTCTTTCGATTTTCCTATTCTCCCAGTAGCATAAAAAAATTTAATTTGCGAAATATTTATAAAATACGGAAATAAATGTTTGCAATAAATGTCAAAGAAAAATTGTTGACGTTTATATACTCTTGCGACAAAAAAGAGATCTTTTCAACGATCGTTAGATAAATGAAGGCAACGCTATCGAGATATTGTCGTTGTTATTAACGCGTTGATCGTTGCAATTTTCTTAGAAACTAATTGACGGAATGTGAAAAAGTTTTTTACGTGTTTTTTTTTTTTTAGATAAGAAATTGGAGTGGCGGTCGTTTCGAAGGAATTGTAATCAAATACAAAGCGTCGATACGAAAATTTGTCAATTGCGTAAAGAAATTCGTTCGCAAGGACGAGAGACGGTCAACCATTCTCTCTCTCTCTCTCTCTCTCTCTCTCGAGCGAGCGAGCGACGTCTGTCACTCGTCTCGGCGCGGTAGTATAATAGGTCTTAATGCCCTCGACGCGGCACAACGTTTGTTCGGCGAACCGTGTGATTCTCATCGTTACTGATTTATCGACGCCCTCGACTAGTCCCGCGGCGAATACGAGAGAGCGCGCGCGATTAAGGACGCAGCCTCGTTAGCGCGACTTGCCAACTGGAATATCTACGAGATATCCACGATACCGTTTTATTTTCTTTTTCTCCGTCTTATTCCTACTTTTGTATTGTTCTTATGGTTACAGACATGTACCTCTCATTGCGCGTCTATGTCTTTTTGACAGTACCCTTTCGTCTTAATTTCTTTCATTTCACAAGAGAAGAGGATAATTCTTCGATAAATATCGTTCGATACGTTCGAGCAACGAATCCAATATTATTTCCTCTGACTTTATTAAAAGAGAATAATTGAAAAGTGAAATACGTCGATATAAGTTTGACGCGCTTACGAGTTCGCATTAGCATTATAGTCGGGATCTCTTCTTGAAAGACGGATCCCAACTATAAAATCCTCAAACAAAGTATCATCGAGATCGAGAAGCTATACGACTAATAATCCGACCTGTTGGTCGACATATGTCGTATTAACGAGCCACGTACTCGTTTACGCATAAAGGAATAAAGAGATTCGATTATTGAACGTATCGATTATTGAAGTACAAGAAGATAAGAGAGTGGCGCCGCGTCCGTGTCGTGATAGGGAAAAAATCTTGTTCCTCGTCTACGTTTTCCACATTTCTTATATCGATTTTAAAAATTAATTCGTCCCACGTCGCACGGTCACGTTGTACGAGACATCTTCGGCAAGAGTTATACACTTCCAAAGGGAGTATCGCAATCTCGTGTAAACCGTCGAAGCAAACGGTTGCTTCCTCGTCCTCCCTCTTTTCTTCTTTTCCTTCTCGGAAGGAAGGAGAAAACGGACAAGTTTGGAGACGCGCATTATCCCGCCAGAAAGATCGATCGTCCTCGATCGAGTTAGAAGATCTTCCTCCATCCACTTGGAAGTCTTCTTCCCTACTTTCGTTCCTTTCCATCGATCGAAAATGCCAAAGAAACCCTCTGCTGGTGAGGTACGATAAAGTGCATTAATGACGGATAAAGAGGGTACTACTACTTTCTTTTAGTTTACCGAGTTATCCTTTTCATACCGTCTCTCGCTATCTCTTCGTTTCGATGATCAAATTACGGAGGAAGAAAAAAGAAAAAAGTTATCGTTGCACATTCCTCAAATAAGAGAAATAATTTCTAATTCGTAATAATTTCTTTTCCAAACGAAGATATTCACTTTGAATATCTTCGTTTGGAAAAGATCAACTATTTCGATTATTTATCCGGCTAGCGCTATTACATCTGGTCATTGCACTGCTGTTTATTTGTAGAAATACTTGTCCTTTTTCTTTTGTCTTTTTTTTTTTTTTTTTTTTTTTTTTTCCTTTCTTTCTCGTGTAAACGACGTTAACGCATCTTTCTTCCGGCGAAGAATTCATCATTCGCATTCTTTCCTCGTAATCTATCGACGCGACTCGATTTTGTCTCGATCGATCGAATTGCAACCATCGACCGATTCGAAAATGTTCTTTTTCGACCGAAACGAATTCTCGGTCGTTCGCGACAAGAGAAAGAAAACGTAGAAGCGAACGAAGTATAGAGTTTCGAATCGTTGAGTTTCTCCTCGTAGTTTTCCGTAGTCGGACGCGAGGGAAATAAATCGTCGTCATGGCGAAAATGGAAATCGATTTGCCGAGAAACTGATTGGAATTTGCTTCGTACGAAAGTATCGCCCCTTCGTCGTCGCGATAGAATCGATATTTTTGTTTAACAAAGAAAATGTCTCGATTGAGAAAACGTCGCTATTTCGGTAAATAACCCATCGAATTAGTCTAATAGTTATTTCGATTTCATTGACATACTCGTGATACTCGTGAAAAAAAAAAAAAACGCGAAGTAAGCGAAAAGGGAGGGCGAAGCGAAGAGCACGAGGCGACGGCTAAAGTGGCACGGCTAGTGCGATTAAAAACTTTAAGGTTAAAAAAGCAGGGAAAAGGAGAGGACGAAGAATAAACCGAGGCGATTTTGAAAAAGGGAACGAACTTTTACTTGGTGCGAGAGGGAGAGAGAGAGAGAGAGAGAGAGAGGGAGGGAGGGAGGGAGGGACTTGTAGGTCGAGTTGCCAAGGGATATTCAACCACAATTGCGTTCTTCGAGTACGCTTCTCGCATACACACAGTGGGATTCAAGTTTATACAAATTTTGCCTTTAACCAATCCGATAAACTAGGCAACGGGAATGGCCAGTTTCGTACGGGTTCTCGACGATCTCGCAAAACTATCAACGCAAATTCTAGTCGCGCGAGAAGCTTTCGAGGACAAGCTTTCTAGATCTAGTCGTGTCGCACGATATAAACGGTGAATCGTGTCTCTAGTTTTTATCCTTAAAATATCCTCTCCTTCTTACGGAATACAAAGAGAAGGGACTAAAGAGGCATGCATGCATAGCGATTACATAAATTATAACTTATATCGTACATCGTATCGCGTTCTCGAGAGTTCTCCTTATCTCTAACGACCGGAACCGTGGGTAATTCAGGTATGGGCGTTAAGCAAGTCACCCAGTATACGTATATACTCTCTATAATATATACTATATACGTGTTGTGTCGGTGCACGTTCGCGCGCGCAAACGTACGTAGTAACTCGAAAGAGAAAATACGCGAAAAACAGGGCAGTAGGTCAAACGAGATACATAGGGTCGGTCGTCCACCCCTCTGGCCTCCTCCCTATATGCATCCTCGCAGATGCTTACAAATCTGGATCTCTCGCACGGAATCGGATAAATCCACTTTCGTCGGATAAATCTACTTCGGTTTCTCCGTAGAAGCGAGAGGAGCGGCGAAGGGAAGGTGACGGTGACGGTGACGATGAGTTTATATTCTTGAAATCTAAATATACTGCGAGCTCACCGTAAATCGCCAAGCTCTCCGGAGTAAATCGCATAACGATTTATTCGGCTTAATATACGATTTAATCTACGCGCGCCATCGAATTTACGATACGAATTACGCGCTGGAGGTTAGCCATAGATACGTATGCGTTTACCTAGCTCTATATCGATTCGAGCGGTCGACTCGTTTCGTTGGCAAAGTATTATTCCGAGTATGATTTATTTTTTGCCGATAGCTAATTCGTGGCCCATTCGAATAACAACGAAACGCGGAGAAGGCACGAAGAAACGAAAAGATGCGAATAAAAAGAGAGAGAGAGAGAGAGAGAGAGAGAGAGAGAGAGAGAGAGAGAGAGAAAAGCAGGATAGTGGGTCGATCGAGGAGAGGGAGAGAGAAAGTAGGTATACAATACCTATATTATCCCAGTGCATCCTCGCGAGTCAGGATTCTTCTTTGTATGTATCCCAGATGCAATAGCGGCGCGCTACGTGCAAAGTGCATCGACCCGCGAAATACGCGTTCCTACGAGAACGCCTATCTCGGCTTCTACGATATAAGATTTCACTCACCCGTTCCTTCGTCCTAAAACAGACGTTTTAACGCGCTTCTTTTCCATCAAAATAAAAAAGGAGAACAAAAAATGAAAAAAGAAACGCAATTTCCAGAGACAGGTCGTTTTTCCTTCTCTTCTCTATCGGTCTTCCTCTCGCGTATACATAGGAGATACAAGCGTCAAGAGTATTTGATATTCCTTGAAATTATTTATTGCGAGTTAACGAGAGACGCTATACAATTTTAATATTCCTTTCACAGTTGAGATCAATTTTCCTCGATTTCTTTGAAAGAGCTATCTTCCATTAACGCGGTAAAGAACGATATTAAACACAATGATACAAAAGATGAAAAATCGTTCTCTTATGTACAATGTAATACGCTTGACGTTGAGAGATCGCAGTTACCATAAAATAATGCGCTAATAAAATCGGGAACGTGCTCTTCGACAAGGACAAATAAAGCGGCTTACTTGAAAAAAGATTCGATTCTCTGGCTCTAGTATCGCGGAATAGATACCGACGGGTCGACAAAGTCGAGTCGCGTTATGAGAAGAGAATATTGTTATTTATCAGTGGCGTAGTAAGCCTCCCTTCGATGACGTTAGCGTGTGCCTGTTCGAACGTGCCTGTAAGCTTGCATAACGTAACGAAAAGGAAAGAAATAAAAAAAAAAAAAAAAGAAAAAAAAAGAAAAAACAAACAAAACGAAACGAAACAAGAACGGAACGTGACTCATCGTTGTGTACAAACGAATATGCTCGTAAGAGGAATTTTATAACGTTGACTTTTTTTCATTTCAAAACAAAAGCTATGAGTAAGGTCGATATTTCGTTTGGATTAATTTACGTAAAAATTCAAATCGTTCGAATTTTTTAATACTATCAAAGAAGTCACCTTATAACCCTACAATTGTTATTCGCCTTTGTACGAATTTGACTGCTATCAGTTGGTATATCGCAATAAATGCTCGATTTTTATTACGTCAAACTCAAAAAGGTTTTCGAGAGCCTATCGAATTCATTTGTTTCCGTAAATTTCGAATGCGGTGGACGCGACCCAGATCGTTTATCAACCATCCACTGTCTCGTGTCGAGCAGGTGTGCACCACGAATGCGAGAGAGAGAGAGAGAGAGAGAGAGGGCGGAATTCTATGTACGTAGCATAGCGGGAAGAAAAAAATGTGATGAATGGCTATCAATGCGAGTGTTTACATGCAATTCGATCGGTCGACCGTCCGTTAGTTAGACGGCAACGTTTTTACTATAGATATGTTTATTTATTTTCAATCTCCTTCTTTTTTTCTTCCTCGAAGCATCCATTCATTCCAAATCGATGAACTTTTTCAATATTTGCCATGCATTAAAATACTCGATGAAACGATCAATGACGTTTGTAAAAATAAGTTGTATCCATCGTACACGTCCTATCAAATGCGTACGCCTGAATATATACGAGAGGATATTCTCGATATAGCATAATGTTTAGCCAATTTCCATATTAATGTAAATACGCTATACGTCACGAAAGGCATTATCTCTCGACATCCGGACGGACGAATATCGATCGTATGCACGCGGATACGTGTATGTACATGTATACCTACGTATTCACGGACTCACCAAGTGTCCGAATATTTCTCATTCTTCGCGCACAAAGGTACATACATGTGTGACATTTAACTATTATTCCAAAGCAACGTCCTACTATCGAACGTTATAAAAGTAAGAGCTCCGAAAATTGGGTTTCTCTTCTCGTAGATCTTTTTAAACGAGAAGCAAAGGACAGAGAATGCGAATTTTGTTTCTTTTCCGAGTAAACGAGACGAAAAATAGCGTAAAGAAAAGTGTCGTTCCACTCTCATGAATTGCAAATTACGAAAATGAGATAGAGAGAGAGAGAGAGAGAGAGAGAGGAGGATGGCTCGTAAAGAAGCGAAGAGACGAATTACGTCGATAGCCATCCAACAATCCGTCGTGCTTTCATAAGAGCGGAGCTAACTGCGAATGCAGCAACGCCGGTCTATGAAGCAGTTCATTTTGCGAGAGTTGCAGCCTGCTACGATAATGAAGAAGCCAACGAAGAATATATTTGCTCTACGATGCTCGAACCGAACTCTTCTCTCTCGCTCTGTGCTCGGATGTCGCGTGAAAAAGCAAACATTTACATATTTACTTTTTCGCCTGACATCTGGCCGTAATAATCCGTGACGCGTTACGGAAACGTGATCGTTACCGACGACACGTTAAAAAAAGTCATTCGAGAAAAAGCAAGTAACTATCTATCGAGTATATTTTAATCTTCGATAAATCTCCAAAAAAGTGAGATAATCGAAGTCGCGCGAAAGAAGGTAAAAGATTCGTGTACGCTTTTGAAGGAGAAGAGTCTCAAGACGAAGGAAGGATCAACTTCGAGGAGAAATCTAAATCATTGCGATCTCGCCTTTGAAAAGCTCCGAGAAATCGAATCCTAAATACGAAAAGCTAGGGAACATGAGTTACGAATCGAGTTAGAAAGTCGATTCTAAGCAGGCAACGCCTGCTTAAAGGACAAATCTTTTATTTCTTATTGCGATCACGTCGCGCATACATGGTCGCGACGCGGAAAGAAAAGGATAGACGAAAATAAGTACACGGAGAAACGTAGGACGTTCATCCGTTTTCGAAATATCGATTGCAACGAATTTGAAATTCAATGCCTGCGTCGAAAGTTGCAAAGTTTCGTAGTCACGGCGATGGCAAAGGCGCCGACGACGCCTATCGATTTGGGCGAATTAAATGTTTGTGTACGGATTCGGTCAGAACTTGGTTGCCGCATTGGCACCTGCATTGCCTCCCTAACGTCCCAACAAATCTAACCGCTTCCTTTTCCGTTCTCTCACGTACATTAGACGTCGCCCATTTCAATTATCTTTCTACGACTTTACGAATTACAACGTAAGAGATACTTAGCCGCGTAACCAGCGTCGTTACCTACATTCGTTACCGGGCTACCAAGAGAGACCGTCTGGAATTTCTCACGATTACGCCAATTATCCTATGCTCCGCCTTATATCGTTATCCTCTAGATCCTACCCAAGAGTTTGGAATTCTTTCTCTCTCTCTCTCTCTCTCTCTCTCTCTCTCTCTCTCTCTGTCCCCCTCTTTAACTCGCGACGATTTTTAATCGTTCGCCGAGGACGACTCGGAGAAATTGTCGAAATACCGCATGTTTGAGTTCCCTCGAAAATACGAGGATTATACGCAGGCTTTGTGTTCCGCTACCCTTTAATACCACCTGTTTCGAGTTTATTGAAGGACGCTCTTAGAAAGTTTCGTTGGACGGAGAACGAGGACAAGTGGCTTATGTTGAAAGTTTGTGGGCAGAATTGTTTGCAAATTTACTATCGTATTATTTTATGATAATATTGTGCTTTTACGAGAAACCCTTGGAGAAAAGTAAAACGTTAATTTTTATCCGAGGACACGTCGTTTCGTGGCTTTGGAAAACTGATCTCTGCCCTGAAAACTTGTCCGAACGAGATTTAAATTTTGAATGTTTATTTTGAGTATTACAAAGTCTACGATTTTCAAGATAATGCTAAATACTTGCTAACACGATGAATTCGAGATCGTAGCTCGTTTAGTTTCCTGAAAAAGACTGTCCGAGATAAATCCTCCATGCGGAAAGCTAATGTGGTTAACCTTTTATGAAAAAATACGAATAACAAAGAGACAAAAGGAAAGAGAACGGTGATATATATATATATATATATATATATATATATGCGGTAGCACGGTGGTACAACAACACTTTGGCGCATCCAGAGCGCACATCCTATAACGATTTTCTTTCGTGTTTCCACTTTGCGTTTTTCCAGCCACGAGTTTTTTGCGACGACAATAAAACCTCGATTGGTACGTTCGTTGGTACGATAGAAAATTGGATACCTAGTGGGAATGTATGTATCTCTCTCTCTCTCTCTCTCTCTCTCTCTCTCTCTCTCTCTCTCTCTTTCCCCTCCCAGGGCCAAAGAAATATCGTATTCACGAATTCTGTGATACATGTGAAATTGAATCCTCCTGGAATCGGCAAGAAGACACTTCCGTTGCGAGAGATAAGAAAAACAAACATTCAAGAGTATTACAGAGGGATTTCGAGGTTTCTTCGAATCAAAGCGAAAGTTACGACCTGCGTTGAAAACTGAGAGCTTTCTCGAATGACAACGAGCGAACGTTCTTGGTCCTATCCAATGAAAGATCGCATCTCCGACACCTCTATTTATCATAAAGCAAAGAGCTCGTCTCCTAGTTGATAAAAAAGTATATCTTAAATCATATTCGTCGTTCCTCTTGGCAGCATCTCCTACGATACATATCGAATGTACGGATACGAGCATACATATATGAAACATCTTTGTACCTTGCTCGCTCTCATGTTTCATGCATATTGCAAATATTTTCGAAGGCCGTGAGATATAAATTATCCATTCTCGAGGAGTAAAGCCCTCCTTTTATAAAACCTGAGGATTAATGTCGTTGTCCAATGTCTTCGAGGAGTAAATAAGATAAACTATACACATGTACGTAGGCGGCACGATTAAGCGACATCGTCGAATCGAAAAAGTTCACGGGGTATTTAACGCGAGGGAACCTCTTTAATGGACAACTTCATCTTATTCCTTAGAAAGAAACTTGAGCTCGTTATAGGCCCTTTGTACAATGGCACGGCGAGGAGATGTTTCTTTTTTTCTCTCTTTCCTTTCTCGGAAGTCTATTGGTCTCTCGCACACGTACGCATCTGCGTGTCCGTGTTCGCGTCTGTATTTGAAATGATCGATAAAACGAGAGAAAGAGAGGGAAAGGAACGGCGAAGAAGATGGGTGTCGCGGAAACGCAATATTCCTCGACTTACGGCAATATCCCGACGCATTCACGAGAGTCTAGCGGGATACCGCGTACTTCTTTTATCGATGGAATCTTTAGTTTCTCTCACACCGCGCTCTCTCTCTCTCTTTCTCTCTCTCTCTCTCTCTCTCTCTCTCTCTCTCTCTCTCTCTCTCTCTCTCTCTCTCTCTCTCTCTCTCTCTCTCTCCCCGTACCACCAAAATTTCATAACACCGAGCGTGAGTTGAATGCACGAGGCGAAAAATAACTCCGACGAGAATTTCTTTCCCCGTAGCTTTTTTCATTTTCTGTTCTTTTTTTCAAATTCTTGGAGGGAAAAAAAGCGTCAGCAGGTATACGTAAATCCGACTCCATTATACTATCATGGTATACGACCATTCTGAACGCAGTTTTACAAATATTTCCGCACTGTACCTCTCGAGTAATCTTGTTCATTTAAATGTTAAGTCTACCGAAAAGTTCTCTGCCTGCTTAGCGCACAATTATTTTTAAATTCCTAAAGAAAAATGTTTTACATAAAACTGACAGAACTGTAAGGCTAAACTTTATATTTTTGTCCGTAAAAATGATACGTGTAATATACCTGATTTCTCTCGAGAAAGATCGATTATATCGATTCAATATTTTGCCCGTATATACACGTTCCCAATGGCTCGCTCGTTAAAGAAAACTGAACTTGGGTAAAGGAAACAATCGTCCACGGAAATGAGGTAGGATTTCAAACGGTTCGGTAGGTGAAGAAACGAGAGAGAGAGAGAGAGAGAGAGAGAGAGAGAGAAAAGAGGATATCGATTTGTCAAAGGTCAAGATAAATATGTAATCGAACGAAATTAAAGAGTCGACGAAATCGAAAGAAAAAATCGATAGCCTTGAGAGAGACCTCGATCGTGTTCTCACGCGTCTTTGACGATCGTTTTATCGAGAAACGAAACGTTTGATATAATAAAAAGAAACTAAAGATCGGTCCAATTCCTTTGAGAAAGCGCAACCCTTTAAAATCGTACCCTTTGTTTCTCGCCAAGGGAAGAAGGAGGATCGAACGAGTTCGAGTCTGAAAACGAGCTGAAAAATGCAAAATTACCGAGATCGTATTCTTTCGGTAGTCTTTCGGAACGAAGCAGCAAATATATAGAGGGAAACGTATGAAAGCGTAACGGCAGAGGGAAGGAGATAGAGGAGCAGCGAGCGAGATCGAGCAAGGAAGAATGAAATAGCTAAGAACGCGGTGGTTCTACAAAGAGACAGGAAAGAAAATTTCTCTTCATTCATATTTCACGGTAGGCTAGGACGTTGGAATAGTGTTTGCTCGTCTCTCCCTCTGCACACACGTGCTTCAAAGTTTCTCGAGCTCGTCATCGATCCGTAGCTCCTCCCGTATGTACGGACCGCATATGCAAAGCCACCAGCAGTACCACCCAGACCTCGCCACCTCTCTCGTCAACTTCATCCCCTTGCCCACCACCACCACCACCACCACCACCACCACCACCACCACCTCCTCCTCCTCCTCCTCCTCCTCCTCCTCCTCCTCGTTCCCTTTTCGACGTTATACATCGTATACATGCAACGGTTGCTATCCATTTCCTCCTGTGCGACAACGAGCTTATGAGAAGCGACGCCCTGTAAAGTACCTATTAACGGCGTCCATCGTGCGCATAGATACGTCGATGCGGTTTGTCCTACTATGGTTGTTATTACGTCCCAAGATCGCCCAATCATCCATCTTTCGTCAATCTTTTAATATTAAAGCGATTCTTCGATTTAACTCGTTGCAGCCCTTCATGGTGCCCTTAAGGGTATTGATGCTATTAGGAGGTGGAATGGTCGCTGTCTTTGGAAGCGAAGCTATCGAGCTCGGTGGTGCTGGACCTCTTGCCGTAGTTGCCGCAGCCTTCGTCAGCTGTTACTTTTGGCAAAAGGACGGTTGGGAAGTGGACGACGTAAGTATCCCGCACGTCTTACGATTATATCGCACGTCGACGTATCTCTATATGAAATAGAAAGGGGAAATAGAACGGGATCACTTACGACACGACTGATGGAAAGGGAAAACTCGAGTCGAGAGGGTTGTCACTGATCAAACGCCATTAACTTACTGCAAGTGTAGCTCGTATTACGTTCGCTTAATGCGACACGAGTCTAATGATTCGAATGGAAAAAAAAAAAAATTCGACGAGTAGGACGAATGAAAAAAGGCCGAACGAATATACCCGTGACCACCGTCATACCTTTTTTTTCTCTCTCCCTCTAATCGACGCCAAGTGGAAATATTAAACGATCATTTTTCTGCTTCGTTACGAAATGAAATATCGCGCTCTCTGAAACGAAGCGCGCGCGCTTTTCATTTCCGTTCATTACCACATAAAATGCTCGATAAATTATTCTCTTTCCTCTTCTTCCCACTATTATCAAGAAGGATGGGAGCACTATCCTATTCGCCTGTATTCATATATGTATATCCTGTGTATAGTTCGTTATCCCTGGTCCTCCTTTAACGACGCCGCCGCCGCCGCCGCCTTTCCAATAATCTTTTTTTCTCTGCATTCGTGGAAAATTAATTTACGCGTCCTTTCGCATCGATCGGTGTTTCGTTCCATTCGCTATACGGAATACGCGAATTTTATCGATGCGTAGCCAAATCGAAGTTTAGTTTTGCGCATTCAATTCTAATTTGTTGATCAAGCTGACACGACGAACGAATAAGCGCGCGAGACTACTTTTGCCGCAACAAAAAGCTAATTATACGCTCCGATTAGTTATCATCCTATTTAATTCCCAATGATATCTAGTTTAAAGTTTCAAACTAGAAAGTAGAATTTTCTTGAATTCGTTGAAATATTCAAAGAAACGTGTCTTATGATTCTAAATTCTTTTGAAGGATCTTTTTACCGCGTATAGCAGTAACGTTCTCGATCCGGCACGTATTCGAACGTACGAGCGACGCGTATGCATGTAAGTTCGTGCGACGCGAGTCACGCACAGTCTTTTCTATTATAATATTATTACGACGATCTTCTTTCATTATATATCGGACGCGAGTCATTAATTATGACTTTCGAAAAGCACATTTTAACGGAGAAAGTTTGAGTTAATCAGATACTTTGAACGTTAAATGAGCTAACGATTGGTCGTTAGTTCGCGGCATTAAAGAAGGACATTTTGCTAAACTCGCCGAAGAAGGAAAAGTCGTAGTTGGCTAGCTATCGTTCTATATATCGTTTTCCATCTATGTCCTGTAAATCGTATAAATCCGAAGGCAGCACGTATCGCTCGACGCGAGTGCAATCAATGTATTTCGATATTGGAATATGATTTTAGTTTGTAGGCGAGAACAGTGCCTTTCGACGTCCGAATGTTTCGTGCTTATGCGATCGAGTTTGGACGGGAAGAACCATTTTCGGGAAGAAAAATCAAGTTGAAGAAACTTCTTCGCGTTGAAAGTAACGCCTTGACATTCTCCGGGGAAAAAGCTTTAGCTATTCTTTACGAATTCCTCTCTTGGTTTCAAGATTAAAGAGACTCGACCGTTATCGCAAAGTAATCGAACGACAGGCAAAGACGGACTAATCAAAGGATTAAAATCGTTCGAGTCCCATTTTATCACTCGTAAATATTGCGTTCTTGACTTAGCGCGCACCGGTTATACACACAAATCTCGTCGCGCTACTGCATTTTGATGTAACCGCGACAGCAGTTATGCGTTATCAACGCTTCCCCAATATTGGAATATGGAAATATGGAAATACGGAATACGGTTCACGTGTACGTGGGACGTACCCTGTATTTGCCAGTACCCTTTCCATCAGCCACATTCGCATACTCCAAGTCTTTGCTCTGAGATGAAATCGCGATTAAACTCAAATGCGTGCGTGTCTATGGATTAAGATATGTAGATACGTTTAAACAAGTTTCGTTAGAGTACATGCCGTTCTAGTACCATCCACGTATATTCTATAAAACGAAATAGCTACTCGAAGAATTAACCGCGAGTCCAAATATTTGACGAGAGAATCACCATAGAGAGTTTGACCAGCAAAAGGATACAAACGAATTCAAGATTTTTCCTTGACCAACGAATTTTCCATTAAACTAAAAACGTGCTCGTTTTCTTAACGAGCTTCTCGTTAAATTCGTTCCGATTGAATCGATACTGAGAGGGACGCGGACAAAGGGAAAATAGAGATAGAGGGAGAGGATACATTTTCCTTTTTACTTCCTTTGAGTAGACTTCACTTTCAACGCACTCAATTTTATCCTGCTTACGTAGGTACGAACGTAGGATCCGAGAACATTCTGTCGAGCGTTCTTACTACCACCATCTCTATCTAGCAACACGAACGAAAGACAATGTTCGAACGAAAATTATCCGAACACGATATCGATTCTCGAGCTTCTCCTTTCAACATTTTTACATGGAAAAGCAGTTATCGAAGTGGTCGAGAAAGGGTTTCTCGAACAGGAATGGCAGACATAATCCGGCTAAATTTCCCGGAAAACTCAATGATGTACCCTCTAGTCACACCGACCGGCGGATTTAATTAGAGTTTAGCGTACGCTACAAGCTCGATCGCATACGTTTCACTGGCTTCGTCGTGTGGGTGAGACGATAGGACGCGATAAAACCCGATCCTCCTGGTAATCGATGATTCCAACAATTTCTATAAAAATTCTGTTATTCCGTATAGATATATGTATTTTTTTAGGATACAAACAAACGCGACATCGACCGATAAACGTATTTCGAATAATTGAAAATCGATTGGACCGATATTAAATAACCACGCAAAGCAGAATGAATGGCTCTCTTCGAACACTCGATTAGGTCGGTAATGAACAACTTTAGGTAAAATTTGCTTTGTCAAGTATTTCTGTATCATCAAGTATTTCTTGTATGCTTTAGGCCATTCTCGATTTACCTTTTCGTACTTTGACGTATCTAGATGATATAAGCTTAATACGCTCGGTCCAAGTTCTAGTTCAATGGGGAGAGAATAATACATACATGCATGCATACATACATACATACATACATACATACATACATACATACATACATACATACATACATACATACATACATACATACATACATACATACATACATACATACATACATACATACATACATACATACATACATACATACATACATACATACATACATACATACATACATACATACATATATATAGAGTCGATGATTATGGTTATAGGTGTATTTGGCCATACTCGTATCTAATTATCGGCGCATACATACCTTACTTGGAGAAAGGAAGTGCGGAAATCCGGTATATCGGATTCCTCTCGAATCGATAGAACGAATAAAAGAGAATACCTTAAATCTTTTTCAAGAAGGCGAGATGGAAACTTTATGATAATTTTCTCGAGCAGGATTCACCCTCTTCGAAAGAAGTGAGAATGGAAAATCTTTCGCGTTCTTCTTCGAATAATAGCAGAACACGACGTTAAAAGTAAGTTTTCAATCGTGACGAAATATGCGAGCTCTGATTTTACTTCAAAACTTTTCACTATAAGCGTTTCGATTCACGTAATTCTTTCCTTCTTCCTACTCGCACGATTAATAATATTATAGCCCTTTTGAAATATCCCGTATTATAGCTATATAACGTAACGTGCCAGTAAAATTTACGTAATGCGACCGCACGAACGAATAACACCAAGTTCCGCTATATTCAACTCTAGGCTAGGATAATTTGTAATAAGTACTGTTACGCGAGTTACGATATTATCCTTGTTAGCTTTAAAGGTAATAAGAAGACTCGGCAAACTCTCGAAAGAAGCACTTTCCCGACGGTAAAAGAATATCCAAGGCAAGGAGGTCCGAAAGTTTCAAGAGAAAGAGAAAAAATTATCGGCAGGTTAAAAAGGAAGAAACGGGGGAGGGGGGAGAGAGAGAAAAGTCGTGCAAACGACTTTCCCTGATCTAGCAGAAAGGGACTAATAAAAAGAGATGGTAAGAATAGTAATAATAATGAGACCCATAACAATAATAATATAAAAATGAAATGTAGAAAGAAAATTGTCTCGGTCGTGAGATTTGATAAAGGCGGATACGAAAGAGAAGAGAGACTTAGCAGGAGTGTGAAGGAGGGGGGTGGGAGAGAGAGATGTAGAGAACGAAAGGAGGCATCGCAGTGACAGGAAACGGAGAGAAGGAAGGACGGTAGTCGTAACAGTTACCGGTATGTTGCAACTTACAACCGGGACACACCCCAACAGAGACTAACACCCCCCCCCCCCCCTTTCTACAGTCCCATCTCTACGTCCTATCCCCTCCTACAACTCAACGATGTACCACCGCGAGTATACGGCCAACTAAGTTTACTAGCATTTACTTGCTCGCCAAAAGCGGCTAGAAAAGGGGACTTGCTCGTCGATTCATGTACAAGCTGATTTCGCTGGGCTCTACTACTATCTCCCTTCCCTATGACGTTAGTTTCCGTATTGAGAGTAATATCGTGCGAATGGAGGACGCGACGGTATTAGTCCATTTTCCTCGTTTCGACGTAGTTTCCACTCATTTTGACCCTACCAACCAGCGGCACTAGCAACCAACTACATAGACAGAATAGTACTTTCTATTGAACGGAAATAATTCTTAATTCCAACTACTTTAATTACATTTTCTTGCCAACGGAAAGACGCGAACACGCTCTGTACTGGCGCACTACCAGTAGTACCTATTTCAATTTATTTAGGTATCTACCGAATCTACGTACACTCTCTCACCTCGCGCGTAATTCTCTTCCATTTATATCGCACTTTATCTTTAATGAGATTTAAAAACAGACATCTTTCGGACTTGCGTAAAAATATCGGAAATTCTTTTACGTCTCTTAGTTTCTCCTATGAACTAGAAATTATAGATAGTTTGCTCTACGGAAATACTAACCATATAAAGTTCATATCGCATTCAGAATTTGATTACGTCTATCTAGGAGGGAAAAAAATGGGTAGGAAAAAAATAGCGATTCTATCATTTATATTCATCAGGGACCCGGAATAAATGTATGTATGTATGTATGTATGTATGTATGTATCTGTGTATATATCAATGTTTCTTGATTTGAAAAATTCGCTCGTTGAAAATCGTTATTGCCAGGTCGCTGCTAGTGGAGTAAAACCAGGTGAGGAGTTTAATAACTCTACTTCGTAGATTGGTCGGTGTAATAAATCCATGAAAGTTAAAGAGGGAAAGGAAATTATTATCACGAGTGAACGATCCGAGAAAGTAATGAATTTTCGTGGATATCAGTGAGTGTTAGCTTTGCATATAAATGAAATGATTTTGTTTTTTAAGATCGTACTGGAGACTGGTGGATAATTTATCGAAACGGCATATAATGCAGGACGCACGAAAAATCTGTCTATACTCACTCGGTCGTTTTTGCTACGTGAGCGCCCTGTATACGTACATATAACATAATAAAAAGTAATAAATCGACGCTGGATGGCGAGTGCATTTCAAAGTTACAAATCTCCATAAATTTTAATAGCCACTAGAGTATATACCTATATGTGATACACGTCTATGCACTTATGATCAAATGGGGAAAAAAAAGATGAATTGATCTTTGATCGATTATGTCGATGCTCTTGAAATATGTTCGAACGTTCCTAAGATTCTAAGAGACAAATTATCGTCTATCGGTTCGAATTCTATCTCATTGGATTATCGATTTGAACATGATTATCCATCCCGTTGAAATTCGGTATAACGTATTTCTTGCATAATTCAGACAGATTAATAGCAATATGGAATTACGAGCGAACGAGTGCGCGTGTATCGTCATTAGAATATCCATCCGTAGGATCAATTGGATCCAACGTTGTAAATTATTCGTTCAACGTTGATGATTAACGTTAGCATTTCCTTAAAGTACCCTATTGTTATTACGGGATTGGCATTTTCCTGATTATTCCCTATCGATGGATCGCGCAATAAGGCGCACCTTAACGCACGAATCCAAATTGGTACGACAGCTCTACTCGACTCCAACGAAACGAATCGTATTTTCTCTTGATCAAAGGATAAATTCGCGTTTGAACGGGAGAGTAACGAAAAGAGTTTTCTACTTGAATATGGGTGATTTGGATAATCAAGCAGTGAACCGAAGCAAACGAAGAAAGGAAGGAAAGAAAGGATGAGTGGAGTCATCGATCTATCAAAAAGAAACGGAAATTCGACCGCAATTAGGTACAGTACAAAGCTTCTATTAGATTTGCCACTCCCGAACGGCGATCGAATTATGCGAAATATCGAACGTGTGACGGATCGATCGACTGCGCATTATAGCCGTTCGAAGGTATTCTCGAATGGAAAAATAAAAGTGAAAAAAGGAAAAAAGTCGAACAAGAGTCGTATTTCGATTTGAGATATGAAAGTACTGTGACAACCTCTAATTAACTTACTCCGTTGGCTCGTCTTAATTAATGGCATGCCTTTCGCGTACATAAGCGATGCTGCTATTCAATTACGTGAAATCTGGCAACGTCCAGATTGACGTTACATTCCTCTTCGGGGCACCCCCCCCCCTCCCCCCATCCCGCCCGCTTACATTCCCCGATCTCCTATTTCTCGATTTATTCGAAGTTGCAATTCGTCGTTTCTCCGACCCCCCTCCCCTCCCCTCTTCTCTCTCTCTCTCTCTCTCTCGTCAAATTTTTCTCATAAGTATGCACCATTAATTTTGACGTATCCTTACAGGACAGGCTAATTCGGATGATAATCACAACCACGAATGGTACCCTGCTAGCCGTTTTTTGCTCGGAAACGTGTTTGTTATCCTTTCTCCTCTTCTTCTTCTTCTTCTTCTTCCCCTACTTCTGCTTCTGCTTCTTGTTTTTGTCTTTTTCCTCGAGAGAAGAAAGAAAGCTCGACGGTGAAAGAATACGCGTCAGAAGAATAACGGTGGCTGTACTCGTATATTTGCATTTCTATATAAACCGTACTCCGTGCGCTTTGCCAGAGGAATTTTTGCTAAAAGTCAACGTACTCGGACGACAAAGTGTCGCTCGGGAAACTAACTAACGGGGACGAGACGAGACAAAACGTAACGAAACGAAAGTCGACGGATCGTAAAATAATTATTTTCAGTTCAGTGATTCATCCTGCTCGAAAATCGTTCGCAGCACGCAACTCGCGTTCGGGCAAAGTCGGAAAATGGGATTCATTCTAAACAATAGCCTGCCGTAATACTTTACTTGGTACATAGACAATGGCAATTATCGTAACTTTGAACTTAACTCGATTCTACGCTAATTCGACTAAATCGTAGCGCGTACGTTGGTTGGTCTCTTCGTGTCTCGAAGCGTAAAGCTATCAAGGCACATGTAAACTTTTCCAACCGCATATATATATATACATATATATATATATATATATATATATATATATATATATATATATATATATAAGTACCTGATACGGGCAAAACTACCGACTGCTACCGAATGTATTAATCCGAATCAATCAAATAGTTTAGAAATCTTGCGTTAATACCATCTTATAATAAATTGCATAATATTAACGTATCGAAATGATTGTACGTGTAATATAAAAAAAAAAAAAAAAAAAAAAACAAAAAGAAATAACAAACGTTTTAAAATTTAATTCCAGTTAAAACGAAGATTTATACGCTGAATAGGTGGGATAATGGTCGAACGAAATATCTATAACGTTACGTAGTCGAGTTATTAACAAATACGATGTACGACGAGTAAAGAATGGTTAAACGTAACGTTCATTAAGTAACGCGATATGCAAGGTGAAATATTAATAATATCGACGGTCCTCTTGAATGTGTGCGTCCGTTCTTTGGAAGCACTAGAAAGAGAATAAATGACGGCGTTATGAGCAAGAGCAGACGTAATTATAAGCACCATAGCGTGTGTTCCTAGAGTAACGGTTCATAATGAATATCTAGGATATAAATCCAACCACTGGCGCTTCTAAATGTTATTCTATCCATTGCATCTTTCCCATTCTTATCCGCATATATCGTGTACATCTGTGCACACGTATGTATCCATCCATATATATATATGTAGAACGACGAAAAAGCGCAGAGAAACGTATAGGCTTATATTATCTATCAAATATTGAAAGAATTTTCTATAGTTAACTTTTCGATAGAATTTTATCAAAGATTTTCGGGCATCGATTAGCGCAAATTTTCAGATGATCGGTTCGTTAACGAAACGAATAAAGAATTATGGCAGGATGATACTCACCGCGTGACATCCAGGTGACTCGATCACATCGAGGGGAGAACAATAGAAGAGAGGACCTTGATACTCTTGAACCGTCGACGATGCTCATCAGACTCGACGTTAACATAAACCCCCTCTTCACCTCGAGATATGTACCTACGTATAACGTAGTACATACGTCCTCTGCTGCATGGCGCCGTAATGTCGCAATAACGCGACGTATCGTGTGTCTTCTCAAATTAGCACCCTATAAACGATAATATCCCTTAGCTCGCAAATTTACGCCCTCTTATGCATAACATGCGCGTGAGACTTCAACGAGTGCGCATACATAAGGGAGGAAAAAATAGCATCCTATACACATTTGCATACACATGCAAAAAGACGAGCGCAACTCGTACACTTGAAGAAAAAGAAAGAAAAAGAAAGAAAAAGAAAGAAAAAGAAAGAAAAAGAAAGGAAATACTTTTACGATCGGAATCCTTGCGATCCATCGAGCCACACTCTGCCAACTGATACGACACCGATAGTAATACGTATGTATATAAACGCGAAGAAGAAACGTTTGTATTTTATTTGAGTCAAATAACCTTCGTTCTTTCTCCTTGTCCTATTCCTTGTTGTATATATATATATACATACATATGTATACATTTAACCGTACGAACGCGACAACGGGCCCATTCGCAAACGAGCAGCGACAGAGAACGTTCATAGCTTTGATCGATCGAAGATATCTTTTCTTTTTTCGAGACAAATTTGCGTACTGGCGTCTACATTTATATCTATATGCACGGCTGTATATGTACGTATCATGGGTCGCTTATGGTTACCGACTTATCGGTCCTACAAATTATCGTAAAATACATCAGATCGAATATACATATATATATATATATATATATATATATATATATATATGCATAAGAAAAAATTATATTATTATGATTAACGACGTTCGAAAGAAAGCGAAAGAGAGCGACGGTCTTTTGGATCAAAACGTGCAAGTTCGAACGTAAATGACTTACCATAGGCGATGGCGGAGAATAGAAGAAGACGTAGCTGCTATTTGTCGGCAATATCATCAATTTTCTCTGCATAATTGGAGATAATTTAATAGAGGAGCACCTATCGTCGAAGCGAATCTTAACGAACGAAACAATCGACTGACGAAGATCGTAACGAGTCGCACGAAAGGGCGCACGCGATTGGTCTAAAATTCTTGACGATCGTCTAGTCCTGCTTCGCGATTCGTCGACGCGTCTCTTACAACGGATAATACCCCGAGAAAAATGGACTCGTCCATTTCGGATTCTTTCGTTATATTTTCTCGATCGTTCGAGTATATGGACTTGATGACGCGAGCTTAACGCCAAATCGTAGCTCCTTCAAGATTTCAACGAATAATCGATCGGAAAAAAGAAATATCCTATGGATAAAAAATTAAATGAGAGTAGTTTCTATGGGAGTAATAACGGCGCTCGACTCGAAATAGACTCGTCCGTTTCATGATTGGTCGATCGAGATTCTCTTCCTTGATCGCTCGTTTTATACAGGGTGTCCTTAAAATAATGACGTACTTTTGTATATACCTTAGAATGCGTTGAAATACGTGTTGAGAGGAATTCTCTTCTGTTTCAGAATCCCGTGGCAACGTCCTTCGAGATCTTCTGGATGATATTCGAGCCGATTCTCTTCGGGATCACCGGGACGCAGATATCGATCGCCGAGCTGAAAGGAAAAACCGTCTATCTTGGGATCAGTTGTCTCATAGCCGGTATCGTTATTCGGATAATCGTGACGATATTCGTAGGAATTCGTAGCAAGCTCAATACGAAAGAAAAAGTCTTTATCGCTCTCTCGTGGATGGCAAAAGCTACGGTGCAGGCGGCATTAGGACCGGTCACTCTCGACGAGGTTAATCGGGATAACGCCGAGCAGGTCGAATACGCGAACACGGTACTGACCCTTTGCGTTCTTTCTATTTTATTAACGGCACCGACCGGCGCGATCATCATATCGTTGTCCGGTCCAAAATTATTGACAAAAACGACGACCCCTAGCGCACCGCCGGACGCTTGGAAAACGAGAAGACCCTCGATACGAGATATTTCGATCATCAACGAGGATCCCGATCTCGAAGAAACTGCGAGCGAGAGGAAACCTTGATTAATTTTCTTTCGACCTTTGCCTTCTTTCTTCTACTTTATATTCTTCTTCTTACGTTCATTCGTTTGTTCGTTTACTCGTTGTCTTTTTATCGACGGATGCCTCGAGAAGGAAATACGTATCCTTGCCTCCTTCTCCGTGTGTCGTAATTCTTTTTTTTCTTTTTCTAGCTATTACGTTTCGTTTATTATCTCGCAGCGTAAATGGGAAGCTGTGTGTATGTACGTACATGTGCGCGCGCGCGCGCATGTGTGTGTGTGTATGTGTGTGTGTGTGTGTGTGTGTGTGCGCGCGCGTGTGGTGAGAGCGCAAGTACCTCCTCTACGCGTAAGTACACAAGAGTTCGAACCTTCTTCGGTCTCCGGGAAGAGAACTTTATTTCGTAAGGTCAATGCGAACAAATAATAGAAAAAGAGAAGGAGAAAGAAAAAAACTTAGTCTCTTACGTGCGTCCTTCTTCTCGATGAAGAAGATCGTAGTCTCCTTGAGAAAAGTCATCCGATACAATTCTTCGCGTTTCTATTTTTACTCGGTTGTCTGATGTCGCGGATAAAAAGTTGAAATTTTTCCTCGAATTTGCCATCCTTTCGAGTACCGAAGGAATAAATAAACCGTGTACAAAACGCGACATAAGAGTCCTTGTTGTACTATCGACGTTTTTTTTTGTTTTCTCTTTTTGACTTACTTCCTGGTCAATCGATATAACATATTTTATATTCAACGAGGAAAAGGACAAGGCAATGTTGCATTTACAATGAAAATTATATTAAGAATGAAAAAAAAATAAAGTTATTTTGACTCGTCGAATGATAACGAAACAATATTATATAAACTTAGGGAAATAAGATGAGAAAATAAGGTTTATACGTGTATGTACATATTTGCCCACATCCAAAGGTTCGATTTTGTTTGTATATTTTTGAATCGTAGAGATCTCTGTAAGATTAGACGCGTTATGATTATATAGATTTCCAATCGCGTGTAGATATTTGTACATATTTTCTGCGCTTACATGCCGCTTATCACCTATTACACGAGAGTGCGATGACAAAGATAACGAGTTAAACATAGTATAATAAGAATCCATCTATAATCTAGCGAGGATGATATTTTATAAACGTAATCAACAATTGAACGCTCTCAAAGTTAATCGACGATACGATTAAAATGATATATGACGTTTCTTCGCGAGATAAGATTTTCGGATATATATATATATATATATATATATATATATATATATCTATATATATATATAATAATAAAAGTATTTCTGCGATCAGTCTTTGAGCGATATCTTCTTTCTCCTTATCGTTCGTCCTGTTCCAAGAAGAAACGATAGTCTACGAAGAAAAGAAATAAAAGGAGAAATATGCATGGAGAAACAGGAAAATTAGTGCGGCTGGCACAACTTTCCGAAACCTCACTATTCTTTGCCCGGTAACTACTTCGGAAGTTCGAAGATGAGCGAAGGAACGAAGCTGATGAAATTGTGATGCTGCCATGGATTCTTTTTCTTTTTTTTTTTCTTTTCCTTCCTTTTCTTTTCTTTTCCTTCGGAAATCCAAAAACTACAAGTACCGTGGTAAATCTACAAATGTGAGTATAGTTGAATAAAAGAGAAACGATAACAGAGAAAAGAGAAATATTTTTCTAGAAAAATGACTTTTTAATCAAAATCCTTTGATACTTTTTATCCGCATGCTCTTGTACCATTTATATAATGAACAATTATCGTTTATAAAGCTTAGCCGTACGGTAGAAGGGAAAGGAAAAATACGATAGGTTTGTCGCATTGTATAAAACTATACGCTATCATTTAGGACACATGTCTCCGAGCGTGTTGCTTCTTCGTAACAAATTGTAAAGACTCCCTCTTTCTTTCCCCTCTCACTCATTCACTCTCTCTCTCTCTCTCTCTCTCTCTCTCTCTCTCTCTCTCTCTCTCTCTCTCTCTCTCTCTCTCTCCCTTTGGTAAATTTAATGACGTAATAGGATTACTTCTTGAGAACATCAGCTTACGTTACGAACGAGAAAGCCTCTTTGGTATCTTACGAGAGGAGAGAACTCGATCTCGATTTCGTCTTCGTTTGATTCTATATGGTCTACGAGCTACGTGTTCGAACTAAGTTACAAGCGTGGAAAATGTATGAAGCAAATTGCAAATACGTTAAAAGCTTTTCCTTGTCGGTATAACGTAGAAGACGACTAGTTTCTCGAAAATGATTCATAACAATGTCCGATTCGAAGAATATACAAATATGTATGTCACTTCGTTCGCTTTCAATAACTAGATGATAGTTAATATTTCAAGGCAGCTTCTCACTTATCGTTTCTCAACTTTGAAAGATCTTGGAGAATCGTGTTTCCTCATAACTTTGCTATTTCTCACGAGAGACAGCTTTTTTTTTTCTTCCTAGAGAATCGAGTATCCGACATCGTTACTCATTTACGAGGTAACAAAAATAATCGCTCGAAGCTTGGCTAGAACGTTACTGCCTGTACGAACGGATTTAAAGATTGCAGAAACATCGCTCGTTAAACTCAAACTTTCGAGCGTAAATATCTGCCATAAGAAAGTCGTAAATATCTTAAAAACTTTAACCGGACAGTTCCAGCCCAGTCGAATGATCTCGTGCGAGATGATCTTGCTTAGAGGACCAAAAAGAAAAAAAAAAAAAAAAAAAAAAAAAAAAAAACAAACAAACAAAGAAAAAAGAAAAGAAACAAAAAAAAGATAAAAAAGAAAAAGGAAAAAAAACGAACGGAACGTCGATGGCGTCATTTTCTTAACTTTATACACAAAGATCTTTGTGGTCGAATTTGTTACTTCTTTCCTCTTCGCGGAACCCGTAGTACAACGTAATAATAATAGAATATTAAAGCGGAAGAGTTGAAAAGTTGGAGTGCCATAAACCAAAGGCGCAAAAATAACGCACGCTTTGAAGAAATCCCTGATTAAGTGTAATACTTCGATCTATGTAAAATGTTCGTCCTGTTTTCGTCATGGCGTCAAGCTCACTTGAAACGTAGACATAAGCGTGCTATTGCTAGCACTGTTTTTCACCCTACAAGTGTCGTGTACGGCGGTCGTTGCGTTGCTCGACAATCGTTTCTTGTCTTCAAACCCCAATCTTCTTCGTAGCGCATAATATACGCGGCTCTTTAGAACAAAGAGAATGAAGATCAATAGTCCCTGAAGGCAATTAAAGGTGTCCGAAGCATAAAAGAATTCTTCGCGCCATTGCAAATCCTTGGCGTAATTGTTGAGAAAGTAAGAGACAATCTCTAATATCCAAGATATTCCCATAACGATGAACAGCTTTATATTCATGATCAATCTACGGTAAATGAAAAAAGTCTTATAAATGTAGGATTTAACTTTACGATAATAAGATCTTCAAGCACTTACTTGGTTCGATCGGCCTGAAATCGTTTGTTTCTAATGTCCGAAGGATCCGTGATCACTCTGTTTATCTCAGTCTTTACCTTGTTGCAATTTATAGATGTGATAACGAAGAAGACGATGTTGATTAGAAGTTGAAGCGTCAACGGTGCGATGAAGAACAAGAGTTCACCGTGAAGATTACTTCCAGCTACGAAGCAACGTCAAAGAAGAAGATGTTTCAATCAAATGAATCTTCCATATGGTCGGAATAAAAATAATCTTACGTGTAAACCAACAGCTTGCTCGTCCGATAGTAGGCCGCAAATACTTTGGGAAAAAGTCGGTGTGATCGACCACGATTCCTAGGACGGTAATCAAGCAGGCCAGGCCCCACGCGTACGCGCAGTACAACAAAAATCTTTTCCTGTGTCCTCTTCCTCTCGTCGATGTGTTTCCACGCGAACCGCTGAAGGAAAAAAGATAAAAAGAAGGGGGATAATGGCGTACGAGGAGACGACGAAAGCGTGTGAATCGTTTTCAAAGGAAACAAAAAGAAAGAAAGAAAAAAAAAAAAAAAAAAAAAAAAGAGAGAAAGAAAAAAACGCGCCTCTTGCCTTTTTCTATTCTCGAGATATCTTTGCGACTTACTTGCGACGAGGAATAAGAATTTTTTTGTCACTTGATTTTACTTCGCCTCCCGACGACGTCCTTGAGATAAAGTTACATAAAGGAATCCGACGTATTGTCAGACAAGATTATTCTCGATTCTCGGTAGACGGCCGATAAGTAAAGAAACATGACATCTCATGGATTTCTCATAGATCTCTCATAGATAATATCTCTTAGAATTCCGATAACTCGATCGCGAGCTTAGGCTTCGAACTTGGAAAAGCTACGTGGGACGATCGTCAGCGTGGATCTATTTTCTTCGCGCATTTACAAATCTTCCGTCTAGAATAGCCGCTTGAAAACACAAACAAAGTTAAGACCGTGGAACGACGAGAGACAACGCACGTCCTCCGCCATTCGATTCGTCGATTCCAAAAGTGCCGCTAGAAGAGATTCGCGAGTCTTCGCAAATCGTTAAATAGAGAAGCCAGGATGGTGGCTCTATTTTAAATGGTCGACATCGCTCAACACGCTCTTTTACACTCGCAAGAATATAAATATATAAAAGAGTAAAAAAGTCAATCTGTTAAATTTGCGACATAAAGTTTAATTCCTCGATAATATATAAATCTGTCAATGATATTATATCGATTCGTATTAATATTTATAACTTGTATCGTAAATTCCATAAATGCGACGATTAAACAACTAAAATTCATCCGTGTTTCGTTTTAACGATGTTCTTTTGTAATTGAACTTTCATAATAGATCGCGATGAACGCGCGCAGTGCACGATAATTATGCGTTAATTTCGCGAATTTTCCATAAACTCGTAGAGTAATTTGGTTACGCACTTTAAACGAAAGGACGGAGGGAGAAAGAGATAGAAAGGGATAATTAGAGTTAAAATCGCTAGGAACTGACCACGTAATACATACCAAATTATGAACGTATTCATAGCGACGTAATCTACGTTTACAACGCGTCAGAGTAAATTATAACGTACCTTAATATTACAAATATTTATGCAAACGTCGTCTCGCATTCCATCTTAAAATATAATCGTAAAATAAATGCCTTGGAATGAAACCGGACCGCATCGTAGGTACACCACACTTGCAGCGAACGCGTTGTCAGAATCGCGTTCATTAGCGCAGAAATTAGGGAGAGCCTCGGGTGCATATCAGAAAATTAACGCGAATGGTACGACTGCGAGATGTCGAGATGTCGAGATGTGAAAATTAAAAATGTACATGTATATATATATATATACATATATAATATTTCCCCAGCTAGTCGTCTAATCGTGGTAATATTATAAAGTCGAGATCATTATTTCAATTAACACGAAGAGAAAGTTTTGCTAGGATAATGTACGTTAGAAGATAATCCTCGTAAGAAGTAATTCTATACTCTCGTTTCGTAAAATTGAAACATTTCCTATTTTACAAAACGAAACTCGATATCGACGTAATATTTAATTAAAATATCTAAAGTAAGTAGCTGCGGATGAGGATAGAAGAAGATAAAAGGAAGGAAAAGAAACACAAGATTCACGAGCCACGGGCGTCTAATATAATCCTTATCGATCGAAGACATCACGAAGGAAGAGTGAGTGACTTATCGAAAGCAATTTCTTACCCGAAAGTCCACCATATGTCGAAGCACATGACGTTGAGCCAGGAGAAAGCCGAGAGGAAAGAGAATAGCATTGCGTAGCCTGCAAAAACGGAAGTACGGGTATTAGTAGTTCGAACGCCTATCTCGACGAAAAGAGATCTTTAAATTCTATGTGTTCAAGATGAATAGGGAGAAAAAGTTTGATCAAAATAAAAAGATCGATCTTGGACGTTTGCGAATAACCGCTATAATTTTAGCTTTTCGGGAAAGAAATTAATGAGATTATTTCCTTTTTCAAAACACTATACTAGAATGATTTTTGCGACATGGCTTTTAATCCACGCAGCACACGCTCACCTAAAAATTTGCACGATACCGTGGCTATCGATTCCTCTGGAGTACTGTCTGGAGTCAGCCAGGAGATCAAAAGCAGACAAACGAAAGCCAAAAGGAGGCTGCCGACATGGCACATGAGAGTCTTGCCATGGAGATTCTGGAGAACAGGTAGGCAAACGTAGACCACCAACGTTGTCAGCAAAAATGCGCAGCTGGTCAACTGAAGTACGCTATTAATGCTGCACCTGAAAGCATCAAAGTCGACTTGCCGTATAAAAGAAACGATCTTCTTTAAACGACTCCCTTTGAATAGGACTTGGTCTATTCGAACCTTGCCTCCGGCCTTCTCGGAATACATAATCTTTAAATACACCTCACTCTAGGTGCTATGACAAAACGAAAAGCAACTTGTGATCGAAAATGCCATTCAATTTGTTTTTCTTTTATTATATAACTGACCATTAGCTACCCATTCTTTTGTGGACAAAGATAAAAGTAATAAAAATAAAATTACAAATCGACCATAGGAATGTTTCAAATACTGGAAAAATAGAGTTATATTTCGACACAGGCATTTTGAGGTAAACGTTCTCTCTCTCTCTCTCTCTCTCTCCACTTGCTCTTACAACATGTTCTTTTCGTCTGCCATACGTCTATCGTTATTTATTCTTCTCTTGGAAGATATACGACTCGTTCGTTGTAAACGTCTGCTAGCGTTGCAAGTGCGAGGGGTTGCAAAAGGGACGCGAAACGAGTCAGCAGCGTAGAGAATCAAAACTCGAGCATCCGTTCTATAAAGGAATCGACTTTCTGAGAGAATTCTCTTCTCTACGACCGTGTCCATCCACGTTACACGCCCACGCGCATGCACACATTGGACAGAGAGAGAGAGAGAGAGAGAGAGAGAGAGAGAGAGAGAGAGAGAGAGAGAGAGAGAGAGAGAGAGAGAGAGACGATCCGCATAAAGTAGAAAACGTAGAGCGACGAACGGGGATGTTCTACGATCGCCTCCATCTCCTCTCCTTCTATTGGATTTCGTGAAACTGAACTGCCTGCTTTAGTTGTTTAAACTCGGCAAAGTTAAACAAACCTTCCACGCAATAAACGACGCCCATCCATTGTCTCGAAGCGCGCGTTCGCGCGAAACGAGAGGACGGATAGGGAGGGAGAGATAGATAGAAGAAAATGGTAAAGCGAGGAGATACCGTTTTCACGAGCTTAGATCGAAAAGAAGCTAAACCGGGATAATAATTATTCTCAAAGGAGAACTCTGTATCTCTGTTGATACAGAAACGGGTTAAGATCTCGGTCTTTGTAAAATTGATCGCGAGGATTATAAGATATCGCAAGACGAAACTCATTAACCTGCAACAACGAATAATATGGAGATAAAAGGAAAGGAAGAAGATGATACGTATGCAAGTTGTAAAGCGAAAGGTAGTAATATTAATAATAATATTAAATATACGTATGTGTGTGTGAGCGCGCACGCGCATGCATTTTCGTTCGAAGCAGCGTGATATTGTCAATGTAGGAATTTGAAAATAATAAATACCGATAGAAACGAGATAATGCAAGCGCGTACTATCGTTATCAAATATTCGCATTAATTACTCAACAATGATGATTGGAACGCGCGGCCGTAATCCCTACCACGACGATCATAAATAATAGCTCGTTCTCTGCGTTATGCGATAATACATTCGGCAAATCGTCCTCGTTAATTCCTTCATTTCGTTAGTTTTCACCTCATTGACAAATGCATTTTTCTAGCGTATTATTGTATCTTCTATACCGTATACGTACAAATAAATAGGATTGGAAAAAATAAATAAATGGAGACCATCATCGAATCTTAGAGGACAAATCGAAAAGTCGTGCTTGAGTAGGAGAAAATAAGAGAGAGAGAGAGAGAGAGAGAGAGAGAGAGAGAAAGAGAGCATCGATAGTATCGTACCGTAGTCGACACGGTGGCGCAAAATCCTCCGCGAAACACACGAAAGGATAAAGGCCTTCCTTGTAGTTGGAGCTGTTGTAAAAGATGTCCATGCAATACTCGTAGTGATCGTAGACCTTGTAATCGGGCACGTCGATGTATCCTTCAGGGGTAATGCTCCAATTTTCTTCCGGACGCACGGGATACATTCCTCTGTCCTTGCACACTTTGCCAATGAGCAGACCATAATCTATATGGGAAAAGGAAAAAATAAGAAAAAAAAAAAGTCATCGAGTTTTAGTAATAACCGTAGAGGCCAACCTTCTCTGAAGAAATCTTTGTGAATCGACGAATTCAAAATCTTCTCGTGAAACTCGATCGGTGTGATCGAATCGTCATACAATTTTTGACATTCTCTTTTTCCTGATATCAAAAACTGGTCCTCCGGACAGCACTTCCTGATGCATGACTTTCCCGAACAAATTTCTTCATCTCGGCAGAGCCGTAGGATCAGTTTTCCGTTCGAGATCGTGGATTCCGGAGTTAGCTCGATGCAAGCGTTCTCTTCCGTCAGCTTGATCTCTTCTTTCCTACGTCCGTTTTGGCTCAACGACAGTGTACCCTAAAAATTATATTGCCGATATAGGATCGATCGTGCTGCAAGTATGTTTGCCGAGCGCGTATAGAGAGGAAGAGAGAAAAAGAGATGAGCCCGTATGCCCGACATATCGGATGAATACTTAATAAAACTTCCTTGAAATTTGTGAGTCATGCATCGGAATAATGCCGCGAGGAAGACGAATGGGAACAACGAGATGACTCGATCTTAACTCTTTTGTTTTTCTACAAAAAAAAAAAAAAAAAAAAAAAAAAAAAAAAAAAAAAAAAAAAAAAAAAAAAGCAAGAACACACGAAAACACAGAAATCTCGAGATCTCTCCTTTTATTATCTTTTAATTAGAAAATAATAGTCGCGATATCTCCAACCTATGATTCGTCTGTTTGCGATTACTCTTCGATATTAATCGGATATATTTCTGCATATTCTCTTTCGAGATAGAGGAAGGTTCTTGAGACTTCACCGCAGACAAGTGTATAGTAAGCGAACGGAAAGAATCATAATCATCGAGAAATACAAAGAATCAAGAAAGTATACCGTCATTATGTAACGCTCGACCGAACGTTCGCCTTGAAATTTGTAACCACTAACGAATACATTTTCTCTCCTTCGTGAGAATTCCAAAGCGATAGCGATCGAGTTCCAACGCGCGACATAATAACGCGAATAAACGCTATCACTGCGCATACGATTGATTACTAATTAACATGGCTACATAATATATCGTTAATAATGGCTCATAGTATTTGAATTAATTAATCACTCGGTGACACGCAACGCGCACAGGGCTTTGCGTTACAAGGTTGCAACGTCCAACGAATCCTTTGGAATTTCCAGTTAAAACAATTGTTTTATTATTACTAATGGTTAACATGCGAATGCTTCTAATCATTTTTCAAAGAAAAACGCTTGTGCGAAGATTGAAATGTCAGTACGAGGAATATCGTGACAAGGTTTGTAACGATAGTAGACGAAGAAACAGAAATCCCTTTGTCTAATCCGACATCGAAGGTACTTCCCGCAATGCGGTGGTCCTTCATCCTTGCGGAAGAACCGCGCCGTTCAACTACGGCACCGGTTCAAAGTATCCACCACGCCCCGCAGATTTTCCAACGATGAGTCGGATTTATTTACCGTGAGCGTTCGTTTCCGCAGCAGCAGTAACAACGACGACTACCCTTCTCTCCCGCTCTCTTTTCCTTTTTCTTTTCACCGAACGTAGGAAGTTTTTGGAACTCTTCGAAGCTCCGACAAAAGATCCTCGTGAGGGAGCAAGCGATTCTACTTTCGTGCTACGAGGCACGTTCGATTAGCTTCGACTCGTCGGAAAGATAAAGGGTGGTGGGGGAGAAGAGAGAGAGAGAGAGAGAAAGAGAGAGAGAGAAGCAGCGGAGAATAAGAAATTCCCTGAGATCTCTCGCATAAGAGTCACTCTCCCGAGAGAAAGGATTATTTTAAGAGTATCTTCTTTTGTTATTTTCACGCGCAAAATATTTTCGAATCGATATTTCCGATGGGAACGATTGAGACAAGAAATGTTTAAAGTGGTAGTGATGACGAATTTTTTCCTCCAATCTATCTTCTTTACTATTCGCATCTTCATCCAAGAGTTCGTGGATTTAAATGTCAATAGTATTATTAGTCGTCGAAGGTTTTTTTCCCTTGCGCAAGTCGCCAGGCTTACGTTCTTTTTCGCATAAAAGTCATAGTTAGTTTCGAGAGACATATCTTCCTTCGTCATCCGTCGGGGATAAGAAGCTGCCATTCTTCGAATATTATCTTTGGAAGAAAAAGAGCCGGCAAAGATAAACTCGTGAGGCGTGAGGTCGCGAAGCAAGTCGGCTTACTGGTTGACTGGCTGTTGCGAGAGATTCGCTTCAAGAGAGATTAATGTGCCTGTCGCAACTTTGTTTGTAATGAAGGAACCGTATGAGGGATCCTACGACGATACGAGAACGACGTCATCGCGATTGGTTAACGAAATTCTCCGGCAAACGATGATGATGATGACGGCGACGTCGTCGTTAAGTTCCGCTCTCCTCGATCTCACGGCGTGTCAATAAGAAAGGTGAATAGAGGGAGCTTGGATGTTAACGAGGATCAGCTTGGCTCCTTCTAATACGATCTTTGCTTATCTCGAGTGCTTTCCTTCTAACAACGACGTATGTTGCCCTCGTAAAAATCGATCCTCTACGAATATGTATATATCTTCGATAAAAGAAATCTTAGGGCATTGTAAAATAGCTTTAATTTCGATCAATTTATTCAAAAAGTTACAGCCTGCGAAAGGGAGTAAAAGAAATAAATTTACGAGGATAGTTAAACGAGAATCTAAGCCCTCGAATAATCGTTTAAATTTACCGAGCATCAAACTATCGTTTAACACGTACTCCCGATATCGGAGATCCTTCTCTTCTATCTTGTAGTTTAAAATTGAGAACACGTTGGTCGGAAGCAGCGTCTAGAGTCTTCCTATCCTACTAGGGTAGATAAGAATTTCAAAAGGATGCTGTGTTGATACGCTGCCAATCCGTATAGATTGGATAATTCGGCGATTTAACTTTTAACAGGTGTTACGTTCCTCGCGACTAAAGAATAGCACACGATTGAAAGATTATCTAGTCGATGTATCTCATTCTGACAACGACGTTCGCAAAACCAGTTTTTCTTCTTCATTCAGGATACGCCTACGTATCTGATCGCATAGATTATTTTTAATCTCAAAATTACTCCATGAGTGATCCTCGGCCACCAAGGTTACAAGAGAATTCCCCGCAAAGTAACAAGATGTATTTGCCTACGTAATCGACAACTTCCGTATGATATTTCGATTCTTTCGAGTTCGATTGAAGAATCAGAATCTGGATATTTAATTCGACAGAACGGAATAACAAAACAGCATATTTGTGTGTGTGCGCATATAAAAACAAATTTATATATGCACACATATATGTACATTCGAATGCACATAACGGAGCATTATATTGTCCATACGATGGACGTAAATATTTATTCTCATTCCATCGAGGTATGAAATTCTGTCCGTTTTGCATCGTATCGACGATAAATCTCATTCAACGTTGGAATCGTTTCTCGTTACTTTGATGTAACTCTCTATGTGCTTGCAGAGAATATTTTATGTGTATAAAATAAACATAGACGATATGTCAGAAATTGCTCGCACCGTTCCGTTGTACGACGCGTGCACGTTACCACCTCTTTCGCGATACGATCGTTTACCTTGACTTTTCGCTCGAAAAGTGCCTCAAACGAATAATCGAGCGATTTTATCTTGCGTGAATGGTCTTATTTATAACGATTCTCTTAATGAAATTCTCAACAATGTGCAAATAATTCTAAGAGTCAATAAAGCAAAAAAAAATTGAATGCACCATTTATTTTTACATCGATGTAGATGAAAAAAGTAAAAAAGAAAAAAGAAAAGAAAGAAAAGTAAAAAAAAAAAGACAAAAACCAGGAAGAAAAAATATCTGACTCGGAGCACTTTCATAACCATCGACTAAATTATTTATTCGATACTTTAATGATGCAAAATAGCACGCGAGTGCATTCGAGAGAAAGCTGTGAGAAGAAAATATGTACGTAGGTAAATGGTACATAGAAACGTACTACATGCACAGACGAGTATGTAAATAGCGAAGAGCGCTCGTTCGGCTGACATATCCGCAAAACTGTCATCCAAAATCCACACATGACACGCGTCGCACGTGTGGCGCCGTTATATAAGCTCGACCGCAAGAAATGACGTAGCAATGTGACAGAGTATATAAAGGATCGAGCGAATCCTATGTAGGAAGGTAGCTAGGTGGAAACGATGCGAGCGTCCGCGTCTACGTTGACGCACCTTGACACTTTGAGATGCGGCATCCTGCCAAGGATCAACGACCGCCGCTATAGGGAATCGTCATAGAGAGAGAGAGAGAGAGAGAGAGAGAGAGAGAAAACAAGAAACGCTACCATCGTGAAAAATGGTTCCTCTCCCCGCTACGTAAATCAATCCCAAACGAGATGCGTATCTTTGAAAAGATTCAACGTGACAGCAAAGAATATACATAGTGTAACATCGATACACTTTGTATTCTAGATAGATAGATATAACGTATTTCAATGTACTCCATTCTCTATTCATTTTTACGATGCATTACAATGTTGCAAAGAAAAAATGTAAGGATCATATTTTCACACGTGGATCATGAAATTTTAATCGATAAAAGCCAAGGGAAACATTCAAATCCGGGACGGTCGAAAATTTTAACGATTATTCACTTTTTTTACGGCTCTTTGCAGCATCATCAAAAGTACCTATCTTCGATATACGACCGACACGTACCTTTACGATCGCACGAATAAATTACTGATTTAAAAGCTTATCGAAGATCATACCTTCTGATAATACCCGTTATCGAACATTGGTGCACTTTTTTTTCCCACGCAGAATATAGGTATTATCATCATAACAGGGGTAGCTTAAAAACGGGTTTTTTGCTTTTTTAATTACGCAAAAGTTAATACTCAAGATGCACGTGTAGATCTGTTTATATCGTGCAAACTTGTAAATAAATCGTCCAAATACGGCAGTGTGTGCTCGATGCAAACAAACACTAGTAGCGGTAGGGAACATACGTATGCACGTAAAGCATCGTGGACGATGCGAATACCGCATTAATTCGAAAGGTCCTAATTTCAGGAAATTCGAAAGACTAATAAGAGAGAGAGAGAGAGAGAGAGAGAATACTTACTTTGAAAGTTCGATCCTCGAAGATCAAATTGCTTGAGTTTATGCGAAAATCGAATATGACTCGTGGACAATTGGGTGGACCTCTCGTCACTGCTAGAAAATCGATCGAGTCGATGATCGGTAAGAAAGAGAAAAAGGGATCACCCGAAGAAAGGAAGGAGGTATCGTTGATATAGGATATAGATGGCACGCAGAATCTCGTATCAGGATCGAAGAGGGTATCCTTCGGACAACATCTTCGAATCGTTGTGATTTTTGGAAAGGACAATCCAGTTGCTTCTTTCCTCGTGTCGTCCTCGTTCGAGTGACAATGAACGATTATTGGGGACTCCTCGTCGGAAGACTCCTTTCGGAGAATCTCCAAACAAGCTGGACTTCTGAGGAAATCGTCTGGTTTGATCTCGTTGATAAAAGTAGTTGCGATATCTTCCGGTTTCTCGCACCTAGGAATACCTAAGTTGACGCCATTCGATAAAGGATGCAATTCCATCGCCTGGTTCGGCGCGGGAACGCAGTCCACCTTCGATCGGCCGGAAAAAATTTCCTGCGGTGGACAACATTTTCTCATTCGAGGCTCGTTGCTCGTCGATACTTTCACGGATAGAAAGATCAGAATGAGAACCAGATAATTTCTCGACGAGGACAAAGCGAGCGGATATCCTTCCAAGTTTCCCTTCATTTCTCAACGATCTGTTTCTTTTCTTTTCTTTCCTCTTCTTTTCTGTTTTCTTCTTTTTATTATCCTTGCAAGGAAACGTTTTCCCTGACTATCGTACGACGTTGAACCGACGCGAGTAATAAAGTAAGGTCACTTTCGTTGTTCTTTGCGTTTCTTCATCATCTTTCTTTCTTTTCTCTTTATCATCGTTTTCACACGCGTGTTGCGCACGTATCCGCAAACACACACACACGCACACACACACACACACACACACACACACACTGTATATGAGACAACGACGATATATGAGAATATTGAGTGATCTCTCTTTCGAAAGTTGGATCTCTAGTCGAGTGAGAAAACTAAAGGTAAGAGAAACTAAAAGAGAAGATTAACCGCGAACAAACGATAGAACAAAGTTGGTTGGTTTTTTTTTTTACTACCTAATCATTTACTCCTCGGATCATTAGCAAAGTCGTTAAGTATCGATAGCATTAGGGAATCGGAACAACACTTACAAGCTTTATCGTTACAAGTAAAAATTCGATCCCGTTTCGTTCCACGAGGAACCAAGATTTTTCCGTTAATCGCGATAAAACGAAGTAACAAACTCGAAACGAATTACATTCGTAAGCTTCCTCTCTGCGTTCTCGAGTCGAAAAGGAAGGAAATAAAATAAATTATTCCGCGATACCTAGGAAGCTAGATTAGAAGTAGTACTATCGAGCAGTCACGTAATTATCTTTAATAGGGTAAGTTCGATAAATTAGCCAGTAGATAAGGTTGGCACGAGACCGATCCTCGTGCTGAAAACGTGACGTTGAACTCTCTCCGGTATACCTTTGAAAATCTTAAAGCATCACCGACAATTTAACGACGATGTAACGACGGTCTAACGAGTGTTTTAATAAAATTTCTACTTCTACTTTCTATTCTTCCTTCGCGAAATCAATTAGACGCTCGTGAAAAATATCACTTTTTTTTCTTTTTTTCTCTAAAATTCTCAATGAATAATTCGGGACTTTGTCCTTTCCGCTTAGACCAAACTATCTACACTTTGCGATAATTCTTTGTAAGAATTTTTCAGCGTGCCTTAAATTCTAATCTTCGTGCACGATCTCGTGAGTTACGCTTCGTCCTTTCGAATTATCCTATCACGAGGTATCTCCTCTCTTTCTTTCACATCCTTCTATTTCCTAGTCTCTATTTCTTCCTCTTCTTTTTTTCTCGTATTATTATTCATCCACTGCTTCTCTCTGCTATTTCTCGCCGATAACTCTGCCGAGAGCCGAGCAAGACTTTTTTCTTTCCCTTTCTCTCCCGCTTTATCCCTTCCTTTTCCAGATTTATTATTCCCTCACGATCGTGTTCGCCTTTCAGACAAATCTTGCAATTTTCGTCGTTCGCCGAGCTCCTAGGCCCGTCCCAATCGTTATTAGTATTATCCTTGTTATTACTCCGTTTCTTCTCTCTCTCTCTCTCTTCTTCCACCCACTAAAAGCTAGATCCAAATCGGACCGAGCTTCGCTCGTTCCTCAAATTGCTATTCCTTCGTTTCCATTCATATCCACCGAGAACGAAGAGGCGTCTAGTAGCGGGTCGACATTTGCTTTTCTCCTTTCTCTCTCTCTCTCTCTCTCTCTCTCTCTCTCTCTCTCTCTCTCTCTCTCTCTCTGTCTCTTCCCCCTCCCCGTAACTCGAAAAATATATCTTGCAAAATCTTCGGAAAGTCGTCTTTTTTTGATTGAGTTTTCAACTCTGCTCTCGAACTATCGACGATTGTCGAATCATTCGTAAGTAGCGATCATCTCTCTCTTTCTTTCCTGGTTTGATCAAAGCGAGAATACGACGGAGTAGGCCGCTCGATGCGGTTAATACGAACGCACGAACGCGACTGTTCGCTCGTTCGTTCGCTCGCTTAGTAGGAACGTACTGAAATTCAACTTGTCGAACGAAATAGGATAGGGAGAACGCGTCTCTTTCTTTCTCCAATAAAAAGCATGGTCATTTTCACCCTACTTGCTTTATCCCTACCATTTTTTTTCTCCACAAGTCCTTTAGTATTTATTGCCTTTATAGAAGTTAAGCCGGTTTTTAGCTCAACCTAAGAAACTACCTGCCATGATTTTTTTTCGTGACGGCTCTCATTATATTGATATTTCAACTACATTTTAACGAAAGAAATGTCAAGAGGAAAACGATTAAGAGAAATCCTCCTTAGCGACAATATCCATCGATTATTACTTTCTATACGTTTATCTTTTCCCTTTCCTCTTATCCGTTATCGTGTAATCGAGGAAAACTTGACAGCTGATCGGTATCGCATAGCGATTACATATGTCCAATAGGATATAAAAATATACCGACGCTTTTCACGATACGAAGATATTTTTATGTTATATGAAGTACGTGAAGAATATAACAAAAAATCTATTTTTATTGTGGTAACGATAAAAAATGCATAAAGAACTTTTTGAAAAGGTTGCATCGAGTTTTTATACAAAAATCTATTGTCCGTTTTTCTTTTTTTATTTTATTTTGCAAATTCTCAATATGTAGTCGAAAATTCAGAGGACTTTTTTTATCCAGACTAAAAAAAGCCTCTGATGCGCACTGTACGTATATATTTCGAAATATTCGAAGTAGAGTTGTCATGTTGCGAGAACTCGTTCATTCTACCGTAGATGTATTTACTAGCGTTATCGTAATCAGTAGGCCAGTATCCGGTAGTTCGTCGACGGTACGAATCGTCGTCTCGACGTTTATATCGATGTTCCGCGTTCTCTCTGTATCGCATCATACGCATCAGACAAATATAGAGGTAAGTTTGTGATGGTGATGGTAGCGACGGTGCTGGAAACGCAAGAGCGTTCGCAAACATCCAACTGCTATTAATTGTTGTCGCGTGCTCATTAATGCAATTAACAGGAATTATGTTCATTGAGGCAGGAAAATCTGCATGACCAATTGGACTTTATGGCTCAGCCAATTACCTTAACGACGTATTCTGTCTTTCTCTCTCTCTCTCTCTCTCTCTCTCTCTCTCTCTCCCTCACCCTCTCTTTTTGCACATTTGTCATCGATCACGCATTATCCACATTCGAGTAGTAAACTTCTTTCATTCCCTATTATTTTTTTCTTTGACAAGTTGCATCGAGATATTCTCCCCTGAAATGAGAAGAAACAACGACAAGTTCGATCGTTTCCTTCTGAGCTTTCGACATCTACAAACTATCTCTCTTTCTACTTTCTTAACCTCCTTTTCTTTATCTTTCTCCCGCCTCTTCTCTATCCCATTTCTTCTCCATAGGGGGAATATCTTTTTTCCATTCGTTTCTTTTCCCTCTCTTATTTCTTCCAGGCACTCTCATCCACTCACTCTTGGCCCCCTCTTTCGAGTCATTATCTTCTCGCCCTTTGTTCTTCCTTTCTTTTGTATTCATCTTTGACAGATGGGATCTCTTGAAAACATCGAAGGTCTACACCTTCTTTCGAATTTTCATGATCATTGCTCGATCAGGAAATATGATAAAAGTGGATAGAAAAGATCTAAAGTTATATATGTTCAATGAGAACAACTGCTGCGAGTCATCGGTTCATTGATAAAATTCTCTAAATGTTATGTGAATTAAAGATCTTTCGTAACGAGTAAAAATATCAATTTATGCGAGACTCCCTGGATTGTTGAACCATTAACTCTGTAAAAGCACGTAGAAGAGTTTTACTAACAAGAAATGATCGTACGCCATACAGATAACAGAGGAAGGAGGAGGGCAATAAATAGAAAAAAGGGAAAGATACACGGGGTGTATCTATATATGGCTATTTTTCGCGACGCCTGGAAATCCCTAATGCGTTAACGCGTATTCTTATTCCGTGCAGCACGATGCACATGCAGTCGACGACTATCCAGACCGGGTACTCGCTTAATGTATACCTTTATTCTATCCAAGTAAAATAATTAAATCAAGGCGGTATGTGGGTGGGTTTATGCGCTCTCGGAAACACGTGGAGCACGCAAGTACTCGTAAATTTCTTGGCGCATCGGCACAATGAGAAATAGCTTTTACGATTTCCTAATAAAACACAAGCGGACAATCAAGATTCGTCGAAGCTTCGACGTCGCACGTACAATTGCCTAAACAAACGTAGTCCATCCTAAATAAAATTGGGCAAGATAAGAAATCGGTAACGGAAGACGAAGCTCCAAAGATCGTAATAGTTTGGTGGTTATTCCGTATGGCCGAGCTAAACGACGCTCGGCTTTGTATGGCTCTATTGTCCTTGTATTCGAGAGCTCGATCGATAATCTAATAGTAATTAACGACTTTAATAGATCCCCCTCGAGTTCGAAAAGGCAAGAAGATGGCCGAAGAAATTTATCGAGTTTAAGAACTCTCCGTGAAGCATTAAACCTTCCCTTCGCTTATATCGTCGAATATTGTTGAGGCCTAGTACTATTATTAGACACATAGACGCAGGTAAGATGTATATATATATACATTATAAACGAATTAGAAATCGTTTTACGTTATCGCCGATTTCAATACTTTCCGAGCGGAAAATTTTTGGAAATTTTTCACCCTCTTTCCTCGATATCACCCACGGTTTTTTTGGTATCGCTAGGAGGAGAAGGACGCTGTCCCGTTAATCCCGATCGCTTAACTTGCAAATTCCTGTTAAAATAAAGAAGAGTTCTTATCTCGGCAATTCTTTCTGAGTAATACTTTAGCTTTAAACTCTATCGTTAGATCCAACTCGCATCATCATGGTAACGTTTCCCGCGAGTTCCATTGAAAATGTCGTTGGGCAAACAAACGAGACGATTAAACGAAATTACAGAAACGGCGACGACGACCATGACGATTCCGGGCCGCTATTCTCCGGCGTCCTACAAGAATAAAAGATCCCGCCAAGAACATAATATTTCATCTCCGTGCAAATACGTATTTTCCCAAGGAAAAGGGCCGATTTTAACCAAACAAAACTATTTGATTAATTTCATAAAAAGTAGCTACTCGGAGGGGATTGTGCGGGATACAACACCCACGCCACAAACAATGGCGCGTCAAATTGGAAAGTATTTTTATTAAGAGGAAATGAAAAAACTTTTCCCGTCGGAAGCGGAAACATTTATGTAAAATAAAAGAAAAACAAACTAACTAACGATCGAGACAGTGAAGTACGCTCCTTTTCACCCAGGTTACCGTTTAAAACAGGAAGAAACGAGCTCTCTCTCTCTCTCTCTCTCTCTCTCTCTCTCTCAAAGGAGAAGGAAGGATGAAGAAAAGGAGGATCGTTCTGCGAATAGGATTTATACGAATGCGAATAAAGAGGACGCGTTCGCGAGGCAAAAAAAAAAGATAAAGAAAAAGATAAAGAGTCGGAGCAAGCGATGCTCAAGAAAAGCTCGTTGAAAAAAATGTTTCAGCTTGCATGCGAAGCGATGCAAGAGAAGGAAAGAAGAAAGAGAAGAAGGAGAGTGGAAAGCCCGAACGTATCGCTGAACAACGAAAATGCAGCGTAGCACGGATTTGCCCTCTAGACGGCCCTATCCTCGTTCGCCATTATGTGCCCTTCGCGCATCGCCGACTTTGCCCATTCTGCTCGCGAGTCTTCACGTGAAGCGCCACGTAGAATGGAGAATAACGATCTAAGAAAAAGAGAGAGAGAGAGAGAGAGAGAGAGAGAGAGAGAAAGAGAGAAAGCGAGGTTTTTCGAGTTAAGAAGTTAAGAGAATTTCTCGACTACGCTTTTGTGGAAAACGTCTTTCGAAATTGTCCTGCCAACCGGAAATATTTGTACGTAAGGATAGAAATTTTCGTAAATTTCACTTTTGAAGAAATAAAACGAGTCTACGCCAATGCATTTTTCTTCCTCGTCCTTTACCACTTCTATAATTTTACGATTCCTGAAGGTTGATTAATAAGTTGGCAACTCCTCGCCTACGAGATTCTCTCTTTTTTTTTTTTTTTTTTTCATCATTGTCTTCATCGTTCTCCTGCTCTCGTCCCCGTCTCTTTTCCTAACCATGAAATGAGACTTGAAGTTGACAAGCCCAAAGAAGAAGCGGCCAACCTTCTTCCTTCCTTCCTTCCTTCCTTCCTTCCTTCCTTTCTTTCTCCTAACTAACGTTCTACTCGGTTTTGTTTAAAACAGAGAGAACCTGAAAGGATATTTAGCATTTCCGACTGCTCTCCTCCTCCACCTCCATCCTACTACTATCTAAGAACTCTCTCGAATACTTAACGGATCCTTTAAATAATCAAACGGAATAATAGAAGTGGAGAAATAAATAAAGAAGCGAGGCGTTGTATGCCAAAGAAACGATAGGACCCTTTGAGATGTTTCTTTGAAAAGTAACAGTACCGGACGACGAAATGAATCCTCTTCCGTAAATTCCTTAAACGTTTCGAACGTTTGCTATTCATCGGCTGATACACAACGGCCTCATAAATATTCATCGTCTAGTCTCGAAAACTAGAAACATCCCGGGTGTCTCTCGATATCGAATTTAAAGTAGAAAAGAGAGAAATAAAAACGATCCGAGCCCGATCACGGACGAATCTTTCAGGCGAAGATAATTTTAATAATTTTGAAATCACTAACATATGGTAGCACGCACCGGCGATCGTCTTATTTCCTGTTTGCGAGCTTCGAAGACAGAAAAATTCTGATTTTGGCGAGGTTCCAACGTTTGTAAAAAATTTACGCGAAGATCCTAACGAAGTTTCGCGCATAAACGAACAATTCTAAATGCCCCGTTCCTATCGTTAGTCTCGAACGTGATTGCGATATCTTCTTTGCGATCGATTAGATCGAAAAGAAGATGAAATGAAAACAAAGAAAAAAGATGAATAAAATGCTCTTCATTGAATCGTACCTAATACATTATCGTTAACAATGGGCTTGTCTATCTCATGCCTGTCTATAATAAAGTCAATGGAAAAATTCAAACAGATACGTATCTACGACGAATTCAAGAGCTTCGAACGGCCACGAGAATATAAGCGAGAGTGATTAATCTCAATGCTCGTCAACGCCCACCGTATATGTATATGACGTTGCCACTTGAGGGTATTAGCGTAAAGAGGACGCGAACGGGGTTGAACGCGACTAATCGTTCCAACCCTCTGTCAGCCGACCTTTCTCTCTCTCTCTCTCTCTCTCTCTCTCTCTCTCTCTCTCTCTCTCTCTCTCTCTCTCTCTCTCTCTCTCACTCCCTCTTCCTCGCTCTTTGCCCCGCTGTTCTTAATTTTACCGGACGAATTTCGACCTCCCTACATCATGGAAATGGATACTACCCTTTTCGTGCAAATTGAGATCGTGCATCTTCCAACGCGACACTCGACCCAAATTCCACCATCCCTTTCGTGTTTTTAACCTTTACCTCGAGCCCAGATTTCATTTGCATTCATCGCGACAGACGGACGGATCGAGGACTCTACCGCTTCGACTTTTTTCTTTTTCCTCTTTTTTGTGCGTTTACAAGGGGAACGAGATATTTATATTATAGAGCAAATATTTGCTTCGAAAGGAAATCAACAGAGAGCCATAACGTGTCAATCAACTAGCTAGGTTCTATAGTTAGTACCGACGTAGTCAACAGGCTGTTTCTCTCTTTCTCTCTCTCTCTCTCTCTCTATCTATATATCTATCCATCTTTCTTTATCCCTCGCACACAATTAATTTATCGAGTTTACTCGGGCATTAAGGACTCGCGACAACGACATTTCTTTCGTTATGTCTCCACCCTTACTTTCCCATCATCCATCGTGTCGCCAATAATGATATCGAGAGTCAATTAGGAGCCAAGAAAATTGGCGTATTTTCATGGTTACAGCTTGTTCTGTTTCTTTTTTTTTTTTTCCTTTTCTACCGCGAAGCTCGATTCTTCTTATCTGCCCCGCTGAAAAGAAATTACTTATTTCTTCGTTCAGGTGCTCGTTTTAACAACGACTTTTGACGTCGTCGTTTGGTCGATACGAACTATACGATATACTTTGGACGAAATTTTCATTGATCACAAAAGCGAATCATAGTGTTATTTTTGTAGAAAAATAAATTTTCTAGAAACGATGATTGGAATTACATTGAGAGAGAGAAAAAAGAGGGGAAAGAAGAAAACGAATTGATACGAAAATATACGAGGGCATAAAAAAAGAAGTGTTATTGTTTGCGATAACCTTGTGTCCGAAACGACAGCGATAAATAAATATAAAATTTGTCGGGATTAACGTAGGCGAACTCGGATAAAGGTAAAAAGGAGAAGGGTAAACTACTGGTACTCCTCATCTTCATGGAAACTTCCCTTGCTCTCTCACAATTTCACTATCTCCATTCGAAAGCGTCGCTAACGAAGATTTATCGAGGTCAGCAACGAGTTACGAGAGATAAAAGCGGTAGGAGTGTATAGGAAATGCTCGTCCCGTCGCGCAGTTAAATGAATAGTAAACGCATTCAGATGCAATCTCGAAGCAACCCTTTAGTCGAAAGATCGAACATCTGAGAATCAAGATGGACAAGTTCTCATTAAGAATACTAATATCCGTAGATCATTCGTTCGTAGAATTACGTTCGTCGATCATTATTGTTTACTCGAATACAAATTTATAGGTGCAATTCGTAATTTTCCCAATCGTTACGTTCGATGATTAATTATTATAAATGCTATTAATTCCCGGAAGTTGTGCATATTATGTTGCTACTATACACTATTATGGATACCGCGAATAGATTGCAAGGGAATAACCGTCGTTACATCATTATACGTTTTATTAAAAAAAAAAAAAAAAAAAGAAAAAAAAAGAAAAAAAAAAGAAGTAGATATCAATCAAGATTCATCTCGATTGGATTTCTAAAGATATTATGATTAGTGTCATTTCGAAATCGGTATATTAAGATTTCTGTAACCAAAGCACGTAACGTCGATAATTCAGTTATATCTCTTATCCGTCCACAAAAACGAATTTATATCGTAGAGAATTTTTCTCATGACTGCGACCGTAAATATTTGTAATCTAAAAAGAAAAAATAAAAAGAGAGAAATAATTCTTATAATTTTCTTACCAGGTCTCAGCAACAATATGATTATTATTATTATTTTCGTCGCTAGGTGACAGCACACGCTGGACAAAGTCCAATGAGTGTAGCAGCGTTAGTTATCGTATCGCGCACCAGGTGGTAGCTCTTTCCAATAAATCTTGAATCATTGATTGCCATTGTCTTCGAATTGTTAATAAAATCCAAAATTATTCATTAATTAATGGCACGCACGCACCCACCCACCCACACACACACGCGCGCGCGCGCCCGCTGTGTTCTTATGCGCTGTTACAAACACAGATCAACTAACAAATAAATCGAACGAGAATACGAAAGCAATTAGATAATTAATAAAACACTTTAGATTTTTTAGGTTTAATACGATAGAAAAGAAAATATAATGAAAAATGATTGGGAAAACGTTTATCACGATGGATACGATAATAGCACCAGGATTCGCGCCACTTTTAGGTTACCGGACAAGAGAAATTCGTTAAGGCGTTCGCCGTTAACGTCGTATAATGATTAAAATCGTCACGAAATACAACGTATTTTTATCTCGTTGAATTAACGCGAGAGAATATTAATCGGCTACTTTCGTATTCGTTAAAGAAAATTTTCTATGGGAAATTTCAACGATTTTTCTCGGATTTTACCGCTTCGCGTTAAAACCGTTCTCGCGGTAAATTCGAAACTAACGAACTTAGCCGAAGAAAGTCGATTTGATAAGCGATATAACAAAGATGGCGCATTTTCTCAATAAAATCGAAGGGCAAGATCGAACGTATCAAAATGAAGTATTTATGTATCGTTCGAAGGAAAAAAAGAAAAAAGAGACTTATCTATCGAAAGAAAAAGGAAATTCTTGCGTAACGAAACGAGGCTCCCTCTATTTCCATCTATCTTTGTCTTTCTTTTTAAAGCCTCTCTCTCTCTCTCTCTCTCTCTCTCTCTCTCTCTCTCTCCATTATTCCTCGACATCTTCAGAGCACACTAGGATTCGCTTTCTCGAACGAGTTTCGACTCTTCGCAATCGATAGCAATGCCTGCCGTATTTCTGTCATCGTTTCGCTCGTGATATGTGGTTCGAGAGATCGTTGTGTATGTTCTATTCGTTCTTTGTTGCATTTAGCATTAAGAAGTAGGTCTGTTTTTTGGCACGAGAGACAAAAGTCGAGGTAGTGTTCGTTAACGTGCTTCGCTATAGCGTAAACGAAGGAGAGGAGGATCGTTTGATGATCCAATTTAAACGTACGAACATTCGTACGTTTTAACGAAGACAATAGTAAGAGGGACCATATTAAAATGAAGAAGTGACCATAAGGAAAATCGAGAGAGACAAACGTCGACCGTTTGTGACCGTTGTTTCGACGGATAAAGAGCGAAGATTCTTGAATCAAACGAAGGAGGATTCTCGAAACGTCATAGTCGTTTCCAGCGAAGCTGTCTTTCTCTTCCATAAGAGAAAGTTGAACGTGTCAACGTCCTCTCTTTCTCTCTCTCTCTCTCTCTCTACCTCCCTCCCTCCCTCTCTTTCTCTCTGTTATTTTTCTTCGAGTAATCTCAACCGGTATCCGGCTTGTATCCAGGCTTGTATGCGATCGTATTCGGGATAAAGATCCCATGAAGACGACCTTTTCGTCCGACCGAATGACAGGGAACGTCCCTGAATAATGCGGCAAGAATCTCTCGTGATAAAATAAGCGTGCATCTCGAAACGATTCGAAAAGATTTCTGACATAAAGTGGTAGAAGAATTGTAGAAAAATCGTAAACGAGAGCAAAGATTTCGATAACGTACAAGAGAGAGGGGAAGGATTTGAAAGAGAAGGACGAAAAGGGAGTGGATAAAGAGGAGTGAGAGAGCGAGCGAGCGAGAGAGAGAGGGAGAGAAACGTCGATCGCGGTCGTAGGACGATGTTGGCCTTCTGCGGCGCGAAGGAAAATCTCGTAACCGACGCAGTGACGTCTACGTGAGGGGCTCGTCTCCTTGATACCCAAGGCACGAAGCGTCGTGCCATTTCTTCGATGTCGAACATGTTTGGCTGTCCGAGGGAGGCCGTGCGAGTCAAAGTAAAGGTACGAACGTTTCTCCTTCAATTACTTTCTTTAACCTTATATTTTCCCGCTTTTTTTTTTCTTTTCCTTTCTTTCATTTCTTTATTCTTTCTTCTTTTCCCCCATTGTTCCGTCGAAGGTGCCTACGCCATTGTTCTTAAGAAAATATTTACGATGCAGCTTAGCCAAGTGCAACGATTGAAAAAAGTCATCGAATATAATCTCGATCGGTGATCATAGGGTCTGCCGAAGGCCCTACGGATTTGATCGTTTATTTTCCTTCGTTATATTCTATGCGACTGTTTCAAGAAAGATGGCTGGTTAACGACAACACGGTGTTTTTTTTCTTTTTAACCCGTTACCATCGAGGAAACGCGAAAATTCGTCCTTCGGTAAAGGAAAATATTTGGTCGTATCGATCTGCTCGGCTTGCAGTCCGCGCGCTCTCTTATGTTCGTGCGCTCGCTAAGGATCCGAAATTAGCGCCTCCGCGATACTACTACTACTACTACTACTACCATTATTACTACTCTCCCACCGACACTGTGTTAATGCATAAATGGAAAACCTTTTAGGAAACGAGTTCTCTGAGAGCGAACACGTCCACCTATATATTAAAACGTAGCTACATTTTATTCGGCGTTTTATCGGGGACACGCAATTTTAACTTTGCTTCTTTTTTAGCAATGACTTTTCGCAATTCCCGAATGAATTGCGAAAGACACAAAAGCGTCGTAAAGATAAAACTCGAGCCGATCTCTCATTACATCGATTCGGCGGCAATTCCATTTGGCGGCAAAATATCTCGTTATATGTTTGTTTCGTTGCTCCAGAAATGTCGGAATATTTGTTGTTCGATTCCTTGCACGCGCGTATCCGTCGCGCGTCGGGTTAATCCTTATCCGCATCGACAGGAACGTGACTCTTATGTAAAGAGGATCAACGGGATTACTGCTACGAGGGTTCTTTAAAAGGATATATCAAATAATTTCTCTTTCTCTCTTGCGTAGAAATGCGAGACCAGGCATCAACCGGAATATCGAAAATTCAGCGTCGATCCGCAGATAACATCGATCGAAGTTCTTCAAAGTATACTCATCAAGGCATTCGATATAAAAGGGTGAGCGTATATATAAAGCGTACGATTAGAAAAATATCGAAATAAGACCTCCGGATTAGAATCTATGCCGTTAACTAATTATAAAAGAAGTACGTGCTCCTGCGAGCGAAAATAATTACTATCTTCGCTCAACGAGGAGTTACGAAGAGATACGATAAAAATCTTTGGATTTTTAAGGCGTACCAATTATTAAACATTCTTTTTTTCTTCCTTTTTTTTTTCTTTTTTTTTTTTTTTTTTTTTTTTTTTTTTTTTCTTTCATCGTCCAGGGAATTTACCGTTTCGTATCGAGCGATAGACGATTATGGCTCGGAAACGTATCTCTTCCTACTTTCCGATTGGGACTTGGACGCCGCGTTCATCAGGTAAGAACAACCATACAGTAATATTCTCGAGAACGATAATAAAACGATAAGGCGAACGATGAAACGTTCCGTTTCGATATCTCTAGTGCGTCGGAACCTTACCTCTATTTGCAAGTGAATCTAAAGCCTTTCGGTGAGACAGGCGATTGCGATTGTTATTGGGAACAGAATGCTCAGGAGGTGGCAACGAGACACCAGGAAACTGGCGGCTTTCCTTATAAAACTCCCAAGTTACCTGGCCTCATAATGAATAAGGCGAGTACGATTTATTATTATTATTATTATTATTATTATTATCATTATCATTTCAACTTTTGCCAATTGCATATACGTCGCATATACAGATGGAAAGAACTTTAAACATGGTGCAGCGGGCGTTGGGTAACTTGAGCGACGAATCGTCGCACCAACAAAGTGTTCAGCCTCCTAGGCCACCTCTGACGGACGCGGAATTTCGTCGATTTTTGGATCCCATCGGTCAGGTGATACATTCGAAAGAATTAAGGGCGGTTATTTACTTCGGTGGGATCGAGCCCAGTTTACGAAAAGTCGTTTGGAAACATATTCTCAATGTTTATCCGGAAGGTATGTCCGGCCGCGAAAGGATGGATTACATGAAAAGAAAGGCCCAGGAGTATCAAAATCTTCGTGAGAGATGGCGAGTATTGGTTCAGAAAGGACAAAACGTTGGAGATCTTGGATATGTTACCGGTATGGTTAGAAAAGACGTTCTCAGAACGGACAGACATCATAAATTTTATGGAGGTTCGGATGACAATCAAAATACGGCGAGCCTTTTCAATATTTTGACGACTTACGCTCTCAATCATCCGAGCGTTAGCTATTGTCAAGGCATGAGCGACCTGGCGTCGCCTCTTCTAGTTACTATGAGGGACGAAGCGCAAGCCTACATTTGCCTTTGCGCTCTTATGAGAAGATTGAAGGACAATTTTATGCTGGATGGCATCGCGATGACTACGAAATTTGCCCATCTTGCCGAGGGTAAGATATTAACAATGGATTTCAATATTCTTTCGGTATTACGAGCGATTCGTATTTTTCCTCTTCCTCCCCCCCCCCCCCCCCCCCGGCCCCTTAGGTTTACAACATTACGATCCAGAATTTTACGCCTATCTAAAGTCACACCAAGCGGACGATCTTCTATTTTGCTATCGCTGGCTTCTATTGGAAATGAAACGAGAATTTGCCTTGGACGATGCTCTAAGGATGTTAGAGGTGCTCTGGGCTGCACTCCCTGCGCAACCGCCTAACGGTGAACTAAATCTCGCCGAAGTACCTTTCCCACCACCATCGCCACCGCCCAGTCCAAATGTAAAACACATTCGTGAGAACGCTTACACGAAGGTCTGTGCGATTAGGCGACAAAGTTCATCGGCGTGCATAGCGGCCAATGGAAAACGAAAAAATGCCAGCATTGAAGAATCTGGAGTACAGCCAGCTGCGGAAAGGAATGGCGATATTAAGAGGTATTATTTCGTTTATAATATTTTTGGGATGAAAATAATTTGATTATTAATTTGATATTATCGATTGTTCGTAGATCCAATTCTCCTTACGAGACATCTTCGGAGCCAGAAAATGATTTGACCTCAACCAAGAATCGTAGAAATTCCGAATCGACGGAAAAATGTTATAGTACGGATTCTTTGACCGGAAAGTCGAAACGCGTTAATCTGTTGGAATTGAAAGAAAGATTATCTCTTCAAAGTAGAGACCAAAATAAAGGTACCGAACAAAATGATACGCCGGAAAAAAAGTGTGTGCGCGTTGTGAAAAATTTGAACGAATTTTTAAATTTCACTAGCCTGAATCGAAGTAAAGTAACGCCTAGCGATGCCGAACCAGAACTTAGGTATGCCCTGTACAATGCATTTACAACTTACGAGGAAGCATAATTGATATTTTCTTTTCTTGTTCTTTTTTTTTTTTTTTCCCTTTTTTTTTTCCTTTTCTTTCTTTTTACATGACGTACAATAGGCGAGTTTCAAGCGAGAGCGGTGTTCTTAGAGTTCTTAGGGACGAACCAAGTTCACCGGACGATCCAACAGATTTTTTTCCAATGACTACTTCGATGACAAGAGAATTAAGACTGGAATTGGAATCTCTCGATCGGCAAGTCTTTGGTCCTTCCCCACCGAGCGAACAACAATGTGATTGCGTTCTTTCGAAACGAGAAAGCGAACTAGCAGAAAGTGAAACGGAAACGGAACTAGCTAGGTGTAGTCCAGTGGCAGATGTGTTTGTGTGGGAAAATCCGCTACATACTTTGCAACAAAAGCATCATCCTGCGACTCCGGATGAGCAAGCTGATCTCGAATACGATGGAGAGATATTGGAAGATCAAAATGGTGTCAAGTCTGTAACGCCTATCAGATTGCTTAAACGAAATGCAAGGTTGCCTATGATTTGATTATTTTTTAGACATGCAATATTTCGGATTTAATGAGAATAAATATCAAAATTCTTTTTCTCATTCTCTCTCTCTCTGCCTCTCTCTCTCTCTCTCTCTCTTTCTTTCTCGCGTGCTCAAGTGGTAACACGTATGTACGTGCATTACAGATCTGAATCCGCATCGGATAGCGAGGGTACGGAAAGTTGGCATCAAAATACGGAGGCACCTGAGAGTCCAACGAAACAACCGGTTCAGGAGCATTGCGAAGAAGCGACAGAGCTTACAAACTTGATCCCAGCAGGAACCAGCGAGGATCAGTCGGGAGAAAGTTCTTTACCACCACCGCATGAATTTGGCGGTGGCAATCCCTTCCTAATGTTTTTATGTATTACATTATTGTTGCAACATAGAGACTTTGTGATGCGGAATCAGATGGATTACAATGAAATGGCTATGCATTTTGATAAAATGGTTAGACGACATAATGTGATTAGAGTACTTAATCAGGCAAGACAATTATTCGCCGGTTATCTAAGAAGACATTCCGCAACGTCGGCTATCGGAAAGTCGGACTGCGTGAATGTTTAAAAAAAAAATGTAGCATATTTTTCCGGAGCTCTTCCATTGAAGCATACGCGACGAATAAAATATATTACGTACTAAGTCTTTAAACGGTTAACATACCTTGGGCGCGCGCGCGCGCGCGCGCGTATCTATGCCAATAATTAACGTTTCATAACACTCGTTAATTGAAAGCTCCATTTTTGCAATATTTTACTCGACACGAAGGACGACTCCAATGAAGTGACACAAATTATTTGTCGCGTATATAAAATATATCGAATATTGACGCGCGCCTTGAGACGGCATTCAGCCTTAGCCGGCGAATGGCACGCGTTAAGCTCCGTTACGGCGTTCGCTTACGCACGACACCACCATATCTCGATACGAATGCACAATAAAACCGTCAGCACCGCGTCGATAAACCCTTTCAGCGAACCCTTTCGGCTGTACCTCGAATTAGGATTAATCCCTAGCTTAAATTTGTAAAGTATCTTTAACTACCTTAGCGGCTATATCTTCATTTGTTCTCAAACGGTATGCTTGAGAAACGACAATAAAGTGCATTTAATTTTATCTTTACTTTGTGACTCTTAGACGATCTTTGTCCTTTCAAGAAGAACTTGAATAGTATTGTTTCTATTATATTTGTCGCAATTTTAACATTCAATTAATTTATTTATTGTTTAAATTAACGTTAGAAACTACAAAATCGTTATCGCATCTAAATGACAATGCTTCGTTTAAATAAAGCATTTTAATGTTATCGTTTAATTAAGTATTTTAATATTATGCATCGTACGTAAATGGGATGTTACATCGGATACTGAAATAATTTAATTATAGTATAGGAAGATTATACTATTAGGGAATTTATTTTCGCCTGTTGGATCCACCATTCGATAAAATCGTCAAGATTCTCAGAAAGATATTCAGCGTGTCCAAATAAATCGAAATAGCACTGAAAAGGAGGATATATTTTCAGTTAATTTATGTGAAATGATTTAATTTGTTATCTTTTCTCTTCACAATTTACTTACCTTTTAATTGGATCATACGGTCTTATACTCTTGTCATGGTAGACAGGATATACTTGTGCATCCTTTATAATATTTTGAGTGTCATACAAGAGGAACATTGAGAAAAGTATTAATCCACCGTATATAGATAGAGAATAAAGACTAGCACCCATAGCAGTAGTAGGTGGTAGGAAAAGCGTTCCCAATGAACTGACAAATACCACGCCCAAACCGATAGAAAGAGGTCCTGCCATTTTTAAGAATTTATCGCTGGGTGCACACATAGCTACAGTTGATAATCCACCTATTACACCGGAGGTGTACAAGGCGGCTCTCATTAACAACGGGCCACCCATGAAGCATATTGGTGCGATAACAGCACCGATTATACCAGCATGAACCATCCATGCCAATTGTTTTATCCCCAAACCTTCCTTATAAGGAATACTTTGTGCTACTATACCGCTCCCAATCATTGCCATCATTGTGCCAATAACAGCGAGCCATCCTTGACGAGTTACCAAATTCATTACAGCAGAGGATCGTAAACATAAAGCGGCAGATGCTGCTGTAATAATGATAGATCCACCAAAATACATGTAAGTCGTTCTAATTCTTTCTTTTACGTACTGAGGCCAAAAGCTGCATAAAAACGAACAATTGTATTAGCGCATATATCAATTAAAGAAGTAACTTATCTTTATATATATATATATATAGATATATGTACATACTGCATTTGATCTATGGCTCCTGCCCTGCTATCAAGTCCCAATCCATAGTAACAAAGGGAGCCCAATCCAAATGCGGAAGCACCAGCGAGTATAATCTTTCCAACGTTAAATGCTAAAATATTATTATCGATTAAATACATGACTGATGGAGGAGACGACGAGAGATTATTATTCATAATATCGTAAGTGTCCAAATTTACGTGTTTCGGTAGCTGGTTGAGCCAATTTTTCCGCAACAGTCTGGTTTCTACGTGCGGTTCTCGTAAAAGCGGTACGTCCATCGTTGGCAAACAATCTCGAAGGTTGAATTTTAGTTAACATGGGTTTGGGCACAATAGGAGTTTTTATAAAACTCACTAGAGTCGGCGAGAGGCCGACTCGACAAACTCTAGCTAGCATCATTTTGTTGGTTTCACTTGTCCACTCCTATTATTTCTTATAAGAAAAAGAAAATGGTTTAAACCTGAAACGTAGAAAAAACGTACTTAACCAAATACAGCGAAAAAAATCTAATATTCGTCCTTATGTTACGCACGATTTACTTGATTCCAATGGGCGAGTGATCAAACTTGTTTTTTAAAAACGATAATTTGTAAGCAGCTTGGCTACTGATATTTAAAAAATTGTCGAAGTTACTTACATGACGCAACAACGGTGCAACTGTTATTTACAAAATCGAAACTCTGCAAACCACGTAACGATTTTACTGTTTCCGACTACTACGTGGCGCTCGTGTTATTCATGACACATGCGTAATAACTTATGCAACTTCTAGAACTTACTTATAATTTAATTACTTGCGCAATTAATTTGCAATTAACGTTTAAGAGAATGATAATTTCGTAGCATGAGTAATTTTGCTTTAAAAACATATAAAATCGAAAGTACAAATTAATAAAATTCAGATTTCCCGCAAAAAAGAAGAAAAAATATTTTTCGAACGTAGCGCCGCCTAGGTTGAAATACATCAAACGACATAGACGATCGATTAGAACCCAATTTACGTCTACTTCATGTCGCATCAATGACAAGTGGAACGGAATCAATATTTTCGCATTTAATACTGTAATATTTTGCGTTTTTAATAGATCCAAATAAATCACATCCTCCTTTAACGAATTGACATGCGTATGAATATAGAGTATACTACGTAGAATACAAGGTATCGTTTCATTTTCCTACAAAAATAGGTATTACGATTTTTACGTCGCTCGAGCCGTTACTTCAATGCATATATATATATATATATATATATCAGATTTCTATTTGAAACCGTTTCGTGATTGTATCAAGAAGCCATCTATAAGAATAAATTTCTTTATTTTCTTTATCACAAAGAAAGGGTTGACAGAGTCCTTCAATGAAGCTGGCAACGATTCTAGGCCACTCGATACGGAAATTCTCGGCGCCAGTTATTTACGACGAGACAAAGTCTATTATAGTCTTCCATTTGGCCATTCAGACATTGAATTTTGACTATGCAAGCCAAGGATAAAGAAAGCACATTCTTTTCATCAAATTAAATAATACGACATTCCTGCTTATTTATTAGCTAAGAAATTACATCTGGCTAAAAATGACATTATTTTTCTTTCGTAATATTATTTTAAAGAAAATTCTTGCGAATCGACGTATCTTCTCTCGTGTATATATTCTAATTGACATTTTCTTTTCTCCAATGCTTGTTCACCGAAGGAAGTTCAACGAACGGGATCAAGAATATACTCAATGTCTACGTTTTTAAGGTTTATTTTTTAATTTGTCTAGATCGGCGAACGAGCTGATGGAAGGTGATAGGCTCGAAACAAAGAGGTGGAAACGATAGGGAAAGGATGAAACGAGAATAAAAGGCATTGAAAAAAGAAGGAAAGAAAGCAAGCGAAGAAAAATATTCGATCCGATTCGAAGGAGAGAACTGCCAACAACCCCACGAGGCATCGAAACGCATGCGCGACGTATCTTCAACGAAGGGTAAGAGAGAGAGAGAGAGAGAGAGAGAGCAAGACAGAGATCGAACACCGAGCGTATATACTGTCTCGCAGTTTGCTCCCGTTCTTCTCGTGAAATTCTCTCCTTTCTATTCTCTTCGACCGTCTAATTTCCTTCGCATTCGCTTTAAGACTTATTTGTTATTATTTTGCTTTTCAAGTTCGAGAACGTAAGGAGCTCCGTTGTTTTATCGACTATCATCGTTCTTCCCTCGCAGACGAATTCGTGGAATGCGAGAACGAAGACGCGCCTCATGATCGTCCCTTTCTAAGCCGTGCAAAGGATGATCAAGGGATTGGTACATTCGACTCTCCCGAAAGATATACTTGTCTACTATCCACGAATAATGTAAGTAACTTTTTTTTAACCAGCGTAATAAATCGGTAATTAATGTTGAACGATTTTAAAGTAAACCAATCGTTCGTTTGTTATTTTCTACGCGCGCATGGAAACTCGTAGATTCGTATAGATAACGTTACAACTATATACAGGAATAGGGTGCAAAGTACTCGCTCCACCGAGAATAGGAAGGAGAGAAGGAGAGTATTCTTAAATCATCATTCTATTTTAATCGAATCGTATAAATTATTTGATTGCTTCGATTTGATCGGTATCTTTAAATGGTAACATTCTCTTTCGATCGTTCATTCCATTGTTCATCCTTTTGCCTATAATACACAATGTTGTTAATTTATAAAACGATGCGATCTACTTTTCTTGCTTAACTTAGTTATTGTCAAAGATACTACGTGCTTACGTTAGTAGAAAAATCATTTTTTAAGCTGATAAAATTACAGCTTCTCTATTTTTCTATGTGACTGCAGCGAAGGCACAATTTCGATTATGTATGGGAAGGCAGCCATATTCGTTCGTGCTACGAGGGGATAATATTCTTTTAAATTGAAAGCCTCGCGTCAGCGCGTGTGCTCTTTTTTTTTTTTTTTTTTTTTTTTTTTTTTTTTTACGTGGAACAAAGGTAGACTCTGTATTAATTAGGAAGGGACCGCTCTACGCTACGGAGCGGAACGCACAAAGATGAGAGTAGTCGATCGATCGATGCGTGACTTTCTACACGTTGACACACACGCACGCACGCACAAATAAAAGAATAAAAACGGCTATGCTTCGTTCTATCATTCTTTTTGACGTAGATGCGACGAGATCACAATAAGGGACGATCTTTCGTAAAATTTCTTCTCTCGACTTATAAAATACATTCGATAATGAAATATGAGCACATGCATTTTCACAAGGATATAATCCGTTTAGTCGCGACGAAGATCGATGGTTCGAGGAAACCTCTCGATTCAAAACTTCTTACCAGTTTCTTGGTACGTAAACGTAAAAGGGGAAACATCAGTGAATTCTTTTCGACGTTCCGTAACAAGATTCATCGGTGTGCCAAAGAAATACGAGGTGTGGGAGAGTTAAAACAGAAGCCATGGAAAGAAATCGAGGGTTAGCGAGGGATTTTGAATAGAGCGAGCAACAGAGGAACAAGGAAAGATTAGGATTGACAAAATACAAATGTACCCATATAAGAAAATATTATAATACTCGTGCTGAAACGAAATTGTAGACGAATAAGGATATCTCGTTAGTAGCTTAGGATTTTGAAAAGTGAAAGAAAAGAAAGAAAAAAAGAAAAGGAAGACAATATTTTTGTTGTCGATGATTTTATTACATATCCACGCTTTCCCAGTCGGAGAAGAGAGTAAGTCTGGGAGTAAAGGAGGGGTCGAAGTAGGGGTAGAGAGAAAGAGAAAGAGAGAGGGAAAGGAGAACGAAACGAGGGTGTTGGTTGCGAGTCGATAAACCACGGGAAACGCGAGCACCCTTGCGCACGGCTTCAACATGGCCGACGGTGAGTCCCATTTCCTTTTTCCATTCCTCTTACGGACAGCGGTGGTCGAGATTTACGCACGATCGATCTTTTTCTTTCTTTCTTTTCTCCTTTCCTTTGTTCTTTATTCACGAACGTGTTCTTTTTCTTTCCTTACGAGCACGTATACTACAACGAGCCGAGAAAAAAATGATCTCGTGAGATCGAAAGAAAAGGCGAGTGGAATCGCGCATCTCCCTTTGATCCACCGGGTAGACCCGATACATTCGTCGAGTATAGCAATCGGAGACATTCGAAAATTATGATCTTTTTATTTGGAACAGTTTGTTACAATTCTTCTTTCTTTTCCAGACGAGGATTCGATATGCGACTCAGGGAGGCCATCGTCTCGCTACCTTTTCATCCAGGAGGATTGAACAACAAGTAAGTCTACCTTGGTGTCTGTTTTCTTCGGTTAAGTGCACTCAAGGCTGTATACCCTTTCGTTGGAGAAAATTAGAGACACGATCTCTTCGCTGGAACTTTCAAAAATCGATTCCAGCTATCAAGCGCAAAATGTTTTTTTCGCTTCTACGAAGAACACATGGATCGTCCATAATTTATCAGCATTGGTAAGATTCTAATGCCGAACGATCATTGGACATATTTGCCCGTTTCACGAAAGACAACGAGGATTTACCTTTGTTCGATCGTTCATATGCTCTACGTTCGTCAATTTAAAATTCTTCTTAAAATCTTTTTCCTGTGAAGTACACCGTACAAGAAGTATACACGTAGAAGCTTCGACTTGAATGGGAAATGTGAGTGCATGTCTACGGCGATCTAGCCAAAGGCAATTTTCTCTTTCTTCGCTTATCTAACGGCTACATTTTAAATACTCTTATTTTCTCTAGAGTGTCCTCGTTTTTTTAAAGATCTTCTATTTTGTCCAATGTCGCTCGACGTAGCTTTTGAGTTTATCACCACCCTTCTGACCATCGTACTTTGCATTTTCGTACAAAAAGTAGAATATTTTATTTATACCGTCTCGTTCTTTTTATTTCCTTTCTTTGTTACATTACCTACTATAAGCATAATAGCTTATAATCGGTAGATTTACGGTTGCTTGACAAACAGGTAAGCAACGAGATCGATCTATTTTTATAATACATCGTTAATGCATTCTCGTTTCAATAACATTTCACCCGTACTATCAGTAGGTACTTCTCCTCTCTCTCGTGACCTATTAGCTCATTAAACGTACTTTAATGGATACACAGGAACAAATACTCACAGGGATCGATGAAATTTCGTGAAGTACATGAATAATACGCTCTCCAAGGAGAGAGAGAGAGAGAGAGAGAGAGAGAGAGGGGGGGAGAGAGAGAGACACACACACACATCTAGTGGTATTTCCGCAGCGATCTCTAGATAGATGTATCTATATATGTAAATCTTTCGTTCATCTATAGATAGGCTCTTCGTGCTCAAGGAAAAAGCACATAGATGCGAGATCCTATATTTGTATCGACATAGATCGACATAGGAGCTGTGGATAACAGATCGATTCATTCGAGCATGTTGCTCTGTTCACAGTCAGCTTCATAGAAGTAACGAGAATCAAGCGACGACGGAGGAAAACGATTCATCCTCGTCGACGGATTTCGGCTTGGAAGAAACGGTCGAGTTTCACGTCGCCGAGGACACTACCACGTGGTCTTCGCTCGCCATAGCGCGGGACAACATTCAGCTTGAATCGGCCAACAACGGACGCAACAACATCAACAATAATCTGACCACCTCGAGGATTCGTCGAAATAGTTCGATCGATAGTCTTGCCGATTACGAAGGTAAAGATTTTATGATACATGAGATAGTAGATTTTAATTCCTGACCTATAGAAGAAACATGTGTAGACGTATATATATACACACACACACACACACACACACACACATACGTAACCGAGATTTCTCCTTGACATTGTTCGTCGTTACAAAGATGTCGCATTATTTCAAGTTCACCGATTAGAGTGCACCTTTGAGCGGTGACTAACATCATCCACTTTTAACGAGATCTCATTGAGAAGATTATCTAATGTTCCAGAGATTCCAAGTACGATAGAATCGTATTCCGTTAAAAGAGAAGACGCGTCAACTCGATATTGGGAGGGGTAAATTGCGCAACGGGAGGAGCAATTTAACGAGTCAAGTCGAGTCGAATAGAATAGAGTGGTTCGCAGAGAGAAAATTCGCAGTCAGAAATCAACGAGTCGCCGGCGGCCGGCCGGTTGCTCGTGAACCGCGATAAGCACCACGATGATGAGTCAGTCAAGAGCCGTGCGAATACACGATTATTCCGTCGATGTTCAACGAGCGTGAAATTTTACAGGGCGTAACTCTTCTCGGGAGGATTCGTCGTCTCACGAATTGACACCGTCCGAGTGGTCGGATCTGTCCGAGGAGGGAAATCTTCCGTCTGGTTGTTGCGGGATCGTTAATACCAACTATCCAGGATTTCAACATCTGGCGCCTTCATTGCTCTCGGATACCGACCTTACCGAAGACGAGCACGACAGCTGCCCGGATTATATCCGTTTGAATGACATCGACGGTCGCTCCAGCGAAAACGGCAACGAGTATAACAATAATATCGACGAGAGTATCAATCATCTTTGCGGACAGAGAAACGATCGAAAGACCTTTTACGAAAAGCCTAAATTTAATATACAGGTAGGTTTAAAGACGTCATCATTTTAACCAATGGATCCATCCCATTATACGATTTATTCGATCGTTCTCCTAATTAGATTATCCTCGTATCATTTTTAGGCTCGACTGTCCCGTTTAATCGGAATTCCTTTGAAAAAGAGAATGTAATTTGCTCGATCTTTGATAGAAATTTGCATATCGCGTTACTATCGCTACAAGTTTCCTTAATTATCGAATGTTAATGCAACATATAATGCTCTTGGTATTCTCGCACACGTGCTTGCAGACGGTGACTTCTCTGTACGAGTCAGTGGTGCCACCCTCGGAGAAGTGTATAAACTACGTGAAGAGCGTGGAGGTTTCGAGGTCGGAGGAGAAGGCTCTTTCGCCAGAACCGGTGATCATCGAGACTGAAAATTTCTTGACATTGGAATCCGAAGAACCGTTCCGTCATTCCGAGGAGATTCTCAAAAACGAACACGACAGAGAGCTGGACGTAGAGCTCGAGGTCTTCAAATTGTCGATCGGCGTGAAGGAGACGCTACAATTTCCAGAAATCGAGGAGATTTTAGATTCGGGAAAAACCAGCGAAGTAGGCGAGGTAAATGAAAGAGAAAATTCTCTTTTATGTATCTCGATCATTCTAAAAAGAAAGAAAAAATATTCGTTGTAATATTTGGACGTAGAACGCATCAAGTGCAACGGCATGGTTAGTGTATATAGGCGCGCAAGAGCGAGCGATTAGAGCGAATGAGAGATCTAAAAGCAAAGAGTAGCGTTGCTGCGGGCGGTCCGTTGCGCTATCGCACGTGCAGAGAGGGAAGCGTTTTGCGTCGACTCGAGCCGGCGAGCCGGTCTCTACGTAGCTACGGTTAATAATGCGTTCGGCATAGCACTTATTACGATCTTGAATTCATTCGCAGACGGAGGATAGCGTGGTGGAGCACATCGACCTCATACGCGAGGCAAAGGAATTGCCTCGCACCGACCGCTCCAAAATAGGCAATCAAGCAACGACAACGTCGACGGCGACGGCAACGACGATCGTATCGAACGGTTCTCCTGGGGACTCTGAGACTAACACCGACACCGAAGGTTACACCGAAGAACAACCAACGTACACGAAGCTCGAAGAAATTGATCTTCTCTCGAGCATCGGTCGAGACATCGGCGTTGATCTCGAAAAATACGTTCAGTCCGTTCCGGACGTCGTAGCCATGGAGGCCGTTGACACCGTGCGTGGCTCATCGCGCGGCTCTTCACGCGGCTCTTCGCGCTCCACGTCCGGCAATCGCAACATGCTCAAGGATCCTGTCTCGGAAGACACGAACAAGATTTTAGATCGAGATCTTTCCGACGCGTCGAGCGTCGACTGTAGGAAGAAAGAAAAGATGGTGAGAAACCAGGCAAAGAGAAGGCAACAACAACAACAACAGCAGCAGCAGCAACAACAACAACAACAACAACAGCAGCAACAACAACAGCAACAACAACAACAACAACAACAACAACCAGTTCGGTCGTCCAACTCGCGACGGCCGGATAAGCGAAGGGCCGATACCGAGAGCGGTCCAGGTATCGCTTCCTTTCATATTTTAACTCGAACGGGCTATAAACTTAGGTCGAGTAATCGCGAAGTAATCTCACATTGTTTCTTTTAAGTTGTTTCAGGAAAATATCGCGATTAGTTTAATCTAAAAGACAATAAAAGGCTTCGTTAGTCAAAGACGATGTATTCGAAACGCACATGCAATACGTTTCTTCACGGTTGAAGCATATCGTCGCGTGCATGCATAGTTTTTCAGTCGTAAAGTAAATCTTTTAAACTTATTTCGTTTTCGCTCTTGCGTTTTATCAGCCAAGGTATTATCTTTATCGATGTGTAAAGGTCATTAAAAGAAACTCAATGGTCATTTAAGAGAAATAAAATGAAATAAAAAGAGGAGAACAAATTTAACGAACGATCGAACTTTTTACGACACCGGCGCATCGTTATTCCGTTATATTTAGTCCGCCGATAGCGGTGCCACGTCTGCATCGCCGACGTAAGATACTTTAAAAGTCTCAAGTGTAACCTTCTTTTTTTCAAGGTGGATTTGATGTCTTCAATATCGAAACGGCAATGCCAAAGATCGACTTGGATGCGATCGAGTCGCATTTGAGGGCTGCGCGTGAAGAAGAGCGACGGGTGAGTGGAAATAGTTTGACAAGAAAGAGACGCGCACAGATGAACGATATATAATGGTATAATTAATAAGAGTTTCCTTTCGAATTTCGTATCTCGAATAAGGGTGCAGCAAAATAAGCGACGTTCGATTTGCAATGCCTTTATAGTATCTTTTGAAAGGTACACGTTTATAATCAGCCGAGAACACCCTTTTCAAAGCGCGTTATTACTCGTCGCTGATTGTTAAAAGAGCATCATGCCAAGTGGCACAAGCCGGCACCAGGTCTGCCTCTTTTTTTTCCTGTTGCTACTTCAGACATTCTCTATTCACGTTTCTCTATTATTCTTCCATGGGCTTACCTGAGATATCATAGTTTTAAAAGGGTCGTGGATCGTATAACAGTCACGCCGTAATTCTTCGCGGATGTGCATCCTCGTATTTATTGTACATACATGCATGCGTGTTTCTGTGTGTGTGTGTTTGTGTGTACACATTTGTTTACATATATGTATGTATATATGTATGTCGCACGCTTAGATATACAGAGAGTAGGCGTACATGCATGTAGGCTTTCGCTCGAGGCCATTGGTCAGGAACGGACTTAGATTTACGAAAACCCAGACTCGATTTATAATCTAATCTTTGCTAACACGAATGCACAGAAAGCATATAATCAACATTGTACTGTAGGAAATTTTGATAAGCGACAGTCGATAAACTTTGACGTTCGTTATACCGAAATGAAAACAACGAAGAAACACGAGGAGTAAATACGATCCATAGTTCACGGACGTGTAATCGGAAAGTTGATACGTTAAATTAAATGTGTAAATTTAAAATTGTTCGTGCATAAATTCAACCATGTTAACTTAGCAGAATTTTCAATAACGGTCTCATTTTTCATTCTCGCTGTCGAGATTCGATTTATTATGCACGATCTATCTTGTATATCTACATTGTATGTTAATTCGAAGACGGAAACGGAAGTGAGGAGAGGAAAAAAAAGTGATCCGCGACAAATCTATAGATGGAATAAATTTGAGCATAACTCTGTAATAATTAAGATTAAATTTAACGGGAAAAAATTTAATAACATCATCGTGTTTTTTAAGTAGTAAAATATCTTCATCGCTTAGTAAAGCTCTTCATTAGTAGGATCAAGTTGAAACATGTACTATAGTCGTTTGAAAGACGAAGATAAACAGAGAAACGTAACTAACCGAAAGTAGAAGTATACGTGGGTCAAGGGACGCGCATGATCAGCCAACCAAGACGTTTTACGTCTACCTCAAACACTGTTTATGTTCTTTTGTTGAAGTCGTAACGGGGAAATAATTCGCGAGAGTATCCTCGGTAGTGACTATGAAGTAAAGAAGGATACATCTCGAAAGAAAAGAGAAGTAAATAGAAAGAGCTTTGAAAGCTTTGAGAAGTAAATGTATCACCTTAAATGTACTATTGTTACTTCACCAGAGACGGGATCATTCAAGACGAAGTTATTCTTTTTATTTTCATTCATTATTATCATTATTGTATATTTGTAGAGAAAAGTGTGCAAATAATTAATAGAGAAAATAACGAAAATGCGAGGTAAAAGACCGGAGGAAGGTAGCGGAGAGCTACAGCAACAAGTGCCACGGTCGCGTCAACCGTGTCGACCACTTTCACCAAGGATCGTGAACGACTTGGCCAGACGTTAGACGCTCCTAGACAGTTAGCTACTCTCCAGCAACAGCAGCAGCAGCAGCAACGGCACCACCACCACTAGCACTACTATCATCGTCATCAACACTACCACCACCACCGTGTTAACTCTGTGGTTAAGCCTAGAAAGAAGTGTACGTACGCCGGAAGAGAAATAAGAAGAAGAAGAAGAAGAAGAAGAAGAAGAAGGTTCGGTTCGGTTCGGTTCGGTTAATTTCTACGTTCTCTCTCGAGTTTGGTTTGTATCAGTGTAGCACGATTCTCCTCTCGCGTGCACGTTTCTTGGTCTCGTGCTCCGCGTGCTGTATCTCTCTCGTGACGTATTTATAACGAACGAGGACACGTGATTGGTAGGGAAAGGAAGAAGAAATAAGAAGAGAAAAATTCCACTTTATCGTCGACAAAGAGAAAGAAAAGAAGAACAATATGGGTAGCAGCAACAAGTCTCGAAGACACTACAAGAAGGATTCGCGTTTCGTGGCTGATCTCTACACCTTCACTTACGACGACTTTGATCTCGTAAGCTCAGGTTGCTCAATAATGACAAGTTACAGATGTAATGGGAACCCGACTAAGCGGGCGACAGCGTTCAACTATCGAAACGTAAAATTACGCGCTTACTTCTCGATACGATACCATATCTCTCGCTGCTTGCTCGGCAAGCCACTTGGCTAACTCTCTTCGTATACTCGTCTACCTTAAAGACCATCTAGAACGTGCGATTTGAAAGTAGAGGTTCCTCTTTTAGGATAGAGAAAATCGTAGTGCGCCACACTTGGATTTCTCTCCCCTCCCCCCCCCCCTCTCTCTCTCTCTCTCTCTCGCTTTTTTTCTTCTATCGATATAATCGACAATTATCGTTAAATAGAAATCGATGATTTAAGTAAGCATACGTTGCAAAGAAAAAAAAGACGTGTATCGATTTCGTGTTACGTTCAATGCTTTTTATGACCTATACGATGAACTATGGCCTTTAATCACTATACAAACTTCCTTTTAATTGGTTACAAATCCAATAATTGAAGACATAGTGAACATTAACCGGGTAGCTTGTATACGATCGAATTTTATTCGATGTATTCTAGTCCCTCGTTGCTTTAATTAGACTCTTGATTAACGTAAAACCTTTCTATAAATAATTATAGAATACAGGCGCGTATGGAAAGATCATTCGCTGTCGCCTAGCTACGATCGTTTGTTCAAAGATGTTTCAGCTCGTAAAAATAATTTGATCGTATGATCGAACGTCTTAGGAAGATGACAACGACACGACGAGAGCACCCGTCTCGGTACCAGAAGTCAAGGTGCTTGAAAAACCGAAAGAAGAGAAAGATCCCGAGAGGGAAGATTTGATCGCTCGATTCGATAGATTGATCCGAGGAGATCCAGATGATACGCTTGAGGTGCAATTTTTTTCTTAATTCAATATTCGTTCGTTACATATAGCGAGATTCCCCATTATATATGGAACTTTTCTTTGTCCTTGGAACGAAGGTTTATTTCAAATATATAGGTTTATTTCACTCCTTACACCGTGTAATTTAAATGTCATACGTCTTGTTTATCTCTTGTAGAGAATATATAAGCTGCTTGAACGTAAAGGTAAGAGAGTAGTTTTGCGAGGTTAATAAAAAAAAAAAAAAAAAAAAAAAAATAAAAAAATAAAAAATTGGAACGAGATCGTAAAACGCGGCCTGTTATTAGCTGCACAAGTATTCGGATACGAAGTCGAAATGAAAGGCGTGCCTACGGCGATCAACGCCAACGGTCGAGGACCGTTTTCACGCCCGCGGGAATTCGTGAGATATATTGTACATACATACAATGAAATACTTTATTTGCCAACAGCGACGGAACGACCGTGAGGAGATTAGAAGAAGACTCGCAATGGGTCCGGACGCCGAAGACATGCGCGCTGAACGCGGAAGAAAGCCAAGCCTTCAGTCTCGCCTACAAAGTGGTTCGTATCGGTTCTATCCCTCTTTGCGAGAATCCCTTAAGGCTCGAACCCTTGCGATCTAAAGATAAGTCATGTACGAACCATTATATAAAACGAACAATATGACATTTTACGATGAATCTTCGTAACTCGCTCGATTGCTATTAAAATTTTTACCAGGTGGAAAAGTGAATGCGTATGTACATTTTTATTATACATATATAATATAGGTAAAATAATAATTTCAAATAATATAAAGAAATTTTATTTGATACTTATTTATTTTATTGAACGTATCGATTGCGTTACTTCTCCAAAGGCATGAATCTTCAAATTTGCTTCATGAACGAGACACCATCGGATACAGAATCGTCATGTTCGGAGAGCGACGCTTTACCAGGATCTACACCACTTTCTCGTGGATCGAAACAGCAAGCGAAACAGCAAGCGAAGCAGCAAACACCCGCCAGACCTCAAGTACTCAGCCTTCCACCGTTGAGACTCGACTCCGGTACAAATTCAGCACCGGTGGACGAGGCAGACTTTTTTGCACGCCAAGCGAGACTTCAAACGGAAGCACGCATGGCACTCGCACAGGCTAAAGAAATGGCTCATATGCAAATGGAAGTGGAAAGGCAAAGGCTCAAACAAAGTCCTATTACGGAAATGGTACGATCCAGCCTGGAAAAAGTAAGTGAAATAAAAGATCGAACGACTCTTTTTCATTGTAAATCTTAATTTAGAACTCGTCGATAATCGATTTTCAAATGGTCTCTTTGTAAAAAGGTTGGCATTCAACTGGGGGAGGATAGGCGACGGTTGTCTAGAGTTTTACTCACGGAACTCAATGTCGCACAGCTTCAAGTAATAGCTAATGATCTACACGCGAGAATCGCTGCTTTGAACGAAGCTCTGGTCGAAGGACTCTTGAGAAGGGACGATCTACATATGGAGCAAGATTCGATGCTCGTCGACGTCGAGGATCTTACCCGATACTTGTAAGATCTTTCGAAACTTTGGATTATCCCAGTTTTGTCACTTTTTAAATCTAGTATCTCTTATGAATAAAATCATCTTACGATTTTGCGTATAGAGGTGCCAAGCAGGAATCGATGAAGAAGAAACAACAAACGGCCGCGGCGAATCGAAACAATCAACAGACGACGATCGGTCAAACGAAGAACATGATCAAGCCAAAGTTGACGCACCGTAGTTTAGTCGCTCTCGTTAGGAAATAATCTTTTGCCACGAGACTACGCAGTCTCGTCGGAAATTAAACGAGCGGAGCTATTCACCAGGGACGACGAAGCTTTGCAGCATTTTAAAACGTTCGAAGAACAAAAGGGAAGACGAGAATTATTACAACCGGATGAATAAGAAAGCTGCAATCTTTGAACGAAAAATCGGAGGTGTGCCTGCTTAGACTTTTGCAGACAGTGTTTCAAAGGAAAGAAAAAAAAAAGGAAAAAGAAAAAAAAAAAAAGAAAAAAAAAAAAAGATTTTTTTCAGAATTTCCAAAGGTTTTTACAGCTTTGTCGTTGTCAAGTCGCAAAGTAGTTTTACCTACGTACGTATATACATAGACGGTCAAGTAGCAACGAGCAAGATTAACTACGTTTCAGTCCGAGAGGTGCACTCTCTTTCTATATCCGGATCCAGACGATCTGATTGTAATCCACAACTATGCATGCATATGTTTACCGAGTGTATCGACATCGCCTTTATATAATAGTGCGCCAAAATAACGGCAAATCTCTTCTATGTTGTATATAAGTCGAGATTTTTTAGTGGATGCACGTATCTATACGATTGTATTTCCTTCATTGTCGCGTACATAATTTCGTTCTTTTCCATGTCTTCCAAAAATGATCTCCTCCTTTCGTTTCTCTTCTTTTTCTTTTCTTTTTTTTCTTTTCTTTTTTCTCTTATTCTTTTTCCCGCTACGAAGAAACGTGTGTTACATATCAAACAGATAGAAAAAATATAGTTTTATTAGTCGAATTACATCTTCGCGCCTACGAAGATTTATTTTTGTCGTTATCATTCGAACTAACAAAAGGGCGTGCATTGAAGGAAATATTAATAACCGTGCGAATTTCTTTTAGACAACGTCGTCGATCAATTTGCATATCACTATTCATGGCATCCGAAAGTATATCGGATCTTCCTACCTTATGTCGCATATACGATACTTATGACAATTAATGAATGCATCCCTCTCTTGGTGGAAAGTAGTGAGATACGTTGAAGTAGGTACACATTTCTTATCCGTACAAAAAGTGCAGGATGTTACCTCACTTGGCGTGTCATTCTTGCGAAGACAACGTCGTAACGATCTCTACGGAACACTCTTCAACACGCGTGGTACACGCGAACGTTTCGCAAAGATCTATCTTAATTAATTCAAGAAGCGCTTCATCTACGATGCGTTGTCGTGAATGAACGCTAAAGGAGGCCGCTAATTAACTCTGGATCGTGCAGTCTAATTAGTTGTTTGAGCATTGTTTATCATCTCGAAACGATGAGACACAAAAATCTACGTCTTTTTATGTGATAATGGCGTAAACGTAAAGCACGATAAGGCAGAAGACAGTTTGCATGCACGTTTATACGATAATTGAATTTGCATTCCTTCGTCTCTTCGTTGATGCATTCATCTGCCGATCTTCGTATGCTTGGAGAAATAAATAGAATCTCTGATCGAGCTTTGACCGCGCATATAAAAGCACGAGAATACGTGATATTGTCGTGCGTGTACACGCGTGGATGCAGGGTGATATGCACTTCGAAGTGCACGATCGACTCGAAAAGCAAGTGATGTAACAACGAAGGATTTTAATATTGTGAGGCCTTGCAAAAGATAGGAAGAAAAGTAACAAGATTCTGGATCATCGAGACAAACACAAGTACGAGATACACGCAGTAGAAGATATTTATAATATTAAAGAAAATAAAAAAAATGCAAAAGAAAAAAAAAAAAAAATAAAAAACCTCAAACTTGAATCCATCCTCAAGGAGGACCGCCGTTGGACGATTAGATCGGCTGTCATAGAAAAGTCTACACACTTGCGTATTATCTACAAAATACTTTTAATCGTAATATTAATTAATAATATACAGATTGTAAATAACTAAACAATAATAAAATATGCTGTAACAAGTTCTCTTCCGCATCTTTCCGCATTTTTCTCTCTTCTCTTTTTTCGCGATGTCATCGATTCTCCTTCGATCTTCGCAACTCGCGAAAGATTGATTACACGCTCGAGACTGAAAGCGGGAAGAAGGCACAGGGTAGTAAGTTGGATGGTGTTCCTTTCCGCTGAAATTCTTCGCTTTTCGTTTATCTAAATTCACGTTGCGCGAGTATCAAAAGAAAAAGAAAATTCCATTTTCTTGTTTGGTTTTTTTTTTTTGTTTTTGTTTTGGAAGCTCCACGTTCTTTTTGTTCCAGATCGATCCAGAGAGTAGGAGAGGGAGCACCATGTCAATCTCGCGTGAAAGAGAAACACGAGGATCTATAGAAAAGAAAGGGTGAGACGCGTCGAGTCGCACGTGAACGATCATGTTTTCTTTTATCGCGCATCATTACGTGAAACGTAAAGTGAATGCATCGCAGAGAGTACCTTTTATAAGAACACAAGCGGCGACAACGCGTTAATACTCATACGCTTTTTTTTTGTTTTTTATACGTGCTAATTTTTGTCGTTAGGTGCCACGTTCTACTTCAACGCAGGGCACGCACAATAGAATCCTAAGCGCCTCTCTCTCGAGATTATGCATCTTTTTTCTTTTCTTTTTTTTTCTTTTTCTCTTTTTTTTTTTTTTTTTTTTTTTCCAATCCAAAAAGTATCGCGCGAACATTCGTATATTATATCATAAAACTTTCGTAGGTCATAACTGTAAATATTACATCTACTGTACAACGAAGCTCGCTCTTAGCGTTAACTTATCTTAGCACTTATCGTTGTGCTGGTTTTGATAATTTTCTTTTTTGTTTTTGTTTAACCATACTTTCGCTTTTAACTTTTAACATGTCTCTTTCGTGACTGTTCGTATCTCGCGTTAAAGAAGAAGAAAAAAGAACAGACAAACAAAACTTTGGCAGCTGTTTTCGATGATTCGAGCAAGTGAAAACTTGCCTCTATGGTTAGTTCGATGTAAGAATTTAAATATTTTACTTTCGAAAAAATATAAAATTTTAATAATACTATAAATATCCTGTGATAAACTCGTTAGTCTTTCGAGCAAATAATGCTCAATATCCAGCTTGATTCTACGGATTTAAGAGGATAAGAAACGAAAAAATAAAGAAGCACCGAGCCGCTCTATCCCTTGGATATGGTGCCGACAAGTGTATATACAAAGAACATTCGATTTAAGCATTCATATACAAACTACAATGAATATGCGATATGCCTTTTCACAAGGGACACTAATAACGTAATAAAGTTTCAACAAATCGAGTATCTCGCGCGGCAAATGGATAAAAGTCACTTGCCATAATACAATAAATTTAGTCAAAGGAATACGAGGAAGGCTGCATAACGTTCGTGTACATCACTTTGATTTCTTTATCGCAGATTGTTTTCAGATAAGCATTATTCGTCGACCAGTTATAAATAACGATTACTGTCATTCTTCTCTTATCCTTTTTCCTTTACTTTTTTTCCCTTGATTCTACGTATATTCCGAAAAACCATCTCTTTAGACTCCACGTGGTATATCTAGTAACCCTGTTTTTTCCATACAGCTCTGGGACTTGATTGGAATTTCTTACATTGCTATTCGCCGAGAAATGAAATCGGCCTATCGCAGTCGTTAGTCATTTTTTGCTCCTTCCTTTCCACTAATATGGTATTTGTTAACAGTGTATTTGGATCGCAAATCCGACAACACATGTGTACTACAAGTGGGTAGACTCTGAAAACACGGCTTCTGGAAAATGTATGTGAGAATGAACTTAAAGAATCATCGGGTGAACAATGAGAATCAACCGACGCGACGCGTTTACTAAGTCGAACCTTAATTAGAGAAGGACTAAATGATAACAATCAAGCGCACTGACGACTGAAGATATTTTCAACGTGAGCTAAGGTCACTTGCCCATACTGGCATTCGCTGGCAAAGTCGCTGAGCGCTGTTGCACCGATAAATATGGCTTTAACGTCGATCTGGTCGATTCCCTGAAAAGACAGAAAATAGAATGAAGAACGCGGAAGCAATATTTTCATTGTTTATATCTACGCATTGAACAGCAAAGATGCGACATGTAAAAATACATTCCCAAAGAAAAGTAATTATCAATGCCCGAAATATAGGAAGCTCCAGAAGCATATCAGCGGTTTCTAGAAATGTGCATATCAATAAGTTTTGATACAATTGCCCTGTTAACGCGATAAGCTTGTATGATCTTGAAGCTCGCATACTTCTTTTAAATGCCTCTTTTCATGCTTTTTTTTTCTTTTTTTTTTTTTTTTTTTTTTTTTCCAGAAACGTCATTACATCGTAATATCATTTTCTATGAAAATATTATCATCGATTTTTTTACTATACAAATGCGTGTTTCATATGCCGGCATGCAGTGCATATCCATAAGATGCTGATAAAAGCTATATTTGATCCCTATTTTCTCTTTCAATAAGACAACGAACGGAGTTATTATTAGCCAACCTGGATGGTTCCCTTGTCCTCATACTCTTCAAACAGATTTTGATTTTGCACTAAGTGAGATTCTCGCACTTAGAAAGTACATTGATTCTAATTTCATACGTTTAATATAGAAAGATAGTAGTTATGAAAAAGCGGAAAAAATCAAACGACTCTGACCTCTCTACACCCGCGATCATGCGATGCCACAATACACGAGAGCTATTTAGTCCCTGGCTACGCTGTGCTGCACGGCTACGCTACCTTGGCGAGACACGTTGTCCTGTCCCATCGACATGTGAATTCGCTTTATAACCACATTTTTGAATGCGCCTAGATAATCTGGAGACCCAGTATTTTTGTTCTTCTGGACTTCCGGCAAGGACCAACAATTCTCGTGCACTGTTTGGATCATAATGTAGTTTACACGGAGCTATGGCATCTTCTTTCTTTTCCAAATGTTCCTTATGCACTTTTATGCGACATCCTACGTGAATAATGTTTTGTGTAACATTAAAACTTTTAAGATCAGATAATGCATGTCTTTATTTAATTTTATTTGTAGCTTACTTCGACATTCCAGAGCTGGAGATGGACGAAACATGTGCCAAAGTTGTTTAGAACAAACTTCGCACGTGGTTGGCATGTGATAAGATATTGAAACGAATTCATGGCCTTTTAATTGTTGTGTACCAGGTTTGTCCGTAAGCTGTGGTAATTCTATTCCGGATAGTGCGTTCCCTTCGTCGCCAGGTCGTCTAGCTTCACCTTCGCCGGCATAAAGTAACTGCATAAAAAATAACACGAGAAAAAATGTTATTTCAATCTACATACTCATTGCACATATTATGTGTTTATAACGAGGATTATAATTTACCTGAAAAATCCTAGGAATATCTTTGGCATTGGCGCGGATAACATCACCTTGCGTGACAGATCTAACGTGAAATACTTTACTCAAATCTAATATCAAAACTGGATCTGCATTCATTTTATCGTTTTCGCTATTATAAAAAATGATTTTCTTAGAAGAAACGACCACATATTGCTTCTTCCAACCATGCCTCTTAATATTTTGCTTGTTTGGCACGTTTAACCAGCCCTCTAATCTCATTGAACCATGTTCCGATAAAACGGAATCTTCTGCATCATTTTCCACGGAAGAAACACTTGCTGTTTCTGAATTGACACTTGCGATTTTCATTTGCAACGTTTCGATCTCCGAATCTTTTGAATCTAGCTCCATTTGTAGCCTCAATTTTGCTTGATTTTCCTCGACGAGTTGTGCCTGTGCAATTAAAAAATATTAAAACACGTTAGACATTCTTTTTAGAAATTCAATAGAGAATCGGCGCAAATTTAATATCATTTTACTTGTAAATCCTGGAGATCCTTTTGCCATTTTGCTGCCAATTGTCCATACTTTTCTCGTTCTTGAGTGAGCTCCTGTTGAAATCGCCGGCAATCCTTTTCCTTCTTTCTCAGATCTGTAGCTGACGCCTTATTCTTATTTTTTCCAGTAGAAGAAACATCCTTTCTATTCATAATTTCAGCCAATTTGTTGACAGCTTGTTGTTTAAGCACTTGCTCCGTCTTGAGCTTACTACTGAGTTTTTCAATTTCTTCGGCATTAGACTGTGCTTTATTGAGTTGTTCTTGCAATTCTTTAATCCGTTTATTCAAGTCTTCCTTCTCTTTAATATATTGTTCGACAGATTTTTTTAATTCTCCCTCACTATCCTTAAGTCTGTTCACAATCTGTTCCTTAGCATTCAATTCCTGATGATGTTTAGCAACTCCATCCTTATATTCTAATTCCTTCATGGTACGTTCTTTTTCAAGATCTGCCACTGTTTCTTCAGCTATTGATCTTGCCAATGCTTCGCTATCTCCTCTGGTTAAAGATAATTGTAGCTGATGAACCAAAGAACTGCGTTCTTCCTCCAACTCTTGTTGCAATCGCGTTTTTTCCTCAAGTTCCTCGCGTAATTCTTGAGTTTGTGTTTTATAAAGGGTCTAGAAATAAGCAAATCAATATTTTACTATTTTGTTAGAATAAACTTGGATAATATTAGTCGCAAGAAAATAAATATAAAGATATTTACTGAAAAATAAGCTTCTGCTTCCAATTGTTCTTGTAACTCTTTAGTCTGTAGCTGATCCACATTTCTTTGAGTCTTCAAATGATGTAACTCTTCCTCTATTTGTCGTTTTGCCTCTCTTAATTGTGTAACTTCGCCAATTAATTGTTGTTCTCGAGCACGTAACCTTCCAGCTTCCGAGGATTGTTGTGCCAAATCAGTTTGAAGAACATTTCTCTTTTGCTGTTCCTGCTCAACCTGACCCTGAAGTACTTTTACTTTTTCCACTTCTTGTCTGTGTTCACCCTCGAGTTTCTGCAAACGTTGCTGTATTTGCCTGTAGTCCACAGATAGCATTGAGGTCTGTCTTTCCTTTTCTTGTGCAAGTAATTCCGCTCTTTGTCTACCACTCTTTTCTTCATTCAATTTTGCTTGTAAAGCTGTATATAAAAGATAATATATATCCTTAAAAGTTCTATCTTTATAATTGTCAACACATAGTTCTTATTTATAATATACATACATAAAGAAGAGTATAACCATACGAATGCAATCAAAAAGTAAAAAAATTTAATTAGAAAAATTTATAATCATTTTGATAATGCTAATGTCCGAAACGACACAACAAGTATTTATATAACTATTATTACCTGAGAATATTCCATTATGATGTCCTGTGATGAACATTTAAGTAAAGGTACATGTCTTTATGAAAATTTTGTAATCTTGATAGGTGTGTATATGCATATATATATATATATATATAAACATATATAGATACCTTTAACAACTTCCAGATTTGCTTCTTCCTTGGATAATATACGTGATCTTTCCGTTTCTTGATGAGCAACTACTTCTTGATTGTACCTAGCTTGTGCAGCCTTTAATTCAAGCGTTAAACTTGCCGTTTCTTTTTCCAACGCAGATACTTTTTCATTTAGCTGCCTATTATCCAGAGTAGCCTTCTCTTCCTTTTCATGACTACGTTCCAATTCAAGGTGTAAAGCAGATAGACGCGTTTCGAGTTCTACTGTTAAAGACGACGCCTGCGAGCGAGAACTACGTTCTTTCGACAGTTGACCCTACGAAAAAAGCCATACCATATATCATATCACTTTGTATTTTACTATGAGCTTATAAATTTTACCTGCAAAGCGGCAACTTCTTGCTGCAAACTATCGCGTTGAGCTTGCAATTGTGTTCTTGCAATTTGCAATTCATTTGCCATTTGTTCTGCAGCTTGGCGAGCTACGGTAATTTCAGTAGCTTGTTTTCGTAATCTTGTTACTGTCTCTGTTTCTCTTTCCAATTTAGATTGCATTTCTTTAATTTGTTTCTCTAACGTATTCACACGTTCGAACGTCTGCTGAGAATTACTTGCATCTCGTGCCCTCCTAGATTGTTCTTCATCGAATTTCTTTTTTAATTCCATTAGCAAAGATTCCGCCTTCCTACGAGCTTCCGTTTCATGCTCCACTCTTCGTTGTGCTTCTTTATAATTATGTCTTAATAAAGTTAATTCTTTGTCCGCTCTTCCCGCTTCTTCACGCAATTCAGTCTCTCTGCGTGTCATGGTCTCTAACTGAACAGACAAAGCCCTCTGTCTTGCTTCCATAGATTCTATCTGCCTTCTCTCCCGTTCCAATAAATTTTCTAACTGTGAGATTTTGGCATCATCATTAGTGCCATTATTTATATGATTTTCTAATCCATCTACAGATTCTTTGCCATTGGCAGCCATTAATTGATAATCCCCTGAATATGTGAAACCTATAAATGGCAAATGATTTCCAGAAAATGCTTTTGGTACTGGAAAACTCTCTTCTGGCCCATCTTCCTTATCGACATCGTCGAAATTGCTAGTATCATCGTCTCCTGATAATTCAGGCACCACCGGTGGTACACATTCTCGTAAGTTTTCAAAAGTCCATTGATCATTTTTAAAAAATTGATGGCTTTTGATCTCTTCGACGCCATTTCTTCCTAGCCGCTTAGTTCTATCTGTGAGAAAGCCACATATCAAGTTTTTTGCATAATGCGAAATGTTAAGCTCCTGGGGAAAATGTAGTGAATTTCTATGATCCATGATCTTTGAATAGGTCCCGACTAATGAATCAGCATAAAAGGGAGTGTCACCAACGAGCATTTCATATAAAAACACACCAACGGACCACCAATCACATTCCCTACCATATACACCTTCTCCACCCTGTGACTGGAGTACTTCGGGTGATATATAATCGGGTGTACCAACTGCGGTGTCAGAACGTACCAAACCATCCTATATTAAACATTACGATTCGAATTTATTGAAAATTAAAAGAAAAAAAAAAAAAGAAAAAAAAAATAATATATGATACATACTGCATCCATTCTCATACACGTGCCAAAATCTGCAAGTTTCAAATGGCCATGTTTGTCAAGTAACATATTGTCCGGCTTAACATCTCGATGTACAAATCCCATACGATGTATTGCATCTAGGGCAAGTACTACCTCGGCGCAATAGAACTTTGCCCATTTTTCTGGTACATCATAATTTGACATCAAATTAACTAAATCTCCACCTGGCATGTAATCCATTACCATATAGAGATACTTTTGATCTTGAAAGGCAAAGTGTAATTGAACTATCCATTGTGAATTTGCATGAGCCATAATATCTCGTTCTTCCCAAAAAAAGGCTGAATCAGAACGCTTTATCTATCGAGTAAAATTATATGACAAATAAATATCCTATATAAATGTAACCTGTAGAAACGTAATAACAATTATTTGAACTTTTTTACCATTTCAAATTTGCTGAGTAATTTCATAGCATACACCTTTTGAGTAGATTTGTGTCTAACTAGTTGAACTTCGCCAAATGCACCACGTCCTATGACTTTAATCAATGTAAAGTCATCGGTACGCATTCGCATTTTACAAATATCTTGGGCCACAGAATCATCTGCAATAAAAAAAAAAAAAAAAAAAAAAAAAAAAAAAAAAAAAAAGAAAAAAAAAAAGAAAAAAAAAGAAAGGCAGTTGCTAGTTGACGTATTACTTTCATATATAAATTTAATTAATCGCTTTCTTATTGCTTACATCTATTCATATAGGCTTCTATATTCTTCATACGTTTTACACCAGGATGATCACAGTCTGCTACAAGCGCTTGGACCGTATCTAATAAACTGTCAATATTTGTCACACTTCTTGGGTCCTTTATACGTTCCTCCAACAATCGCAGGCGCCTGCGCCTGTCTTCATCTCGTATTATATCCATTTCTCCTGTTAGGAGGTAAGGCTACGATGCCGCAATAGTATAATCGTTCCTTGATGCATTAGTCCATTTTCCCTACACAAAAGAATATAATCATAAGAAAATTATAACATTAACTCACGATCTCAAGTATATAAATATAAAGTCATTTACATTTGATGCGTGGCACAAGTAACGTAGCACCATTACATTACTTATAGTTTGATATGATGTCACAATGATCAAGTTAAAGATGTAAAGTTTTTAAAAACACATGTATCCATTCAATGTGCAACGACTCGTTGGCACACCCGATATCGTAACGACACGTCTGAATGATGAAAGGCAAACGGTACGTTCGAATCGAGAAAAGCATTGCTCGTACGTTTCTGAAAAACGTTTCTTCCTCGAAATGGAGTCTTCATAAAAACACGAAGAAAACACCCTTGCGTATTACCAATACGATGTAACATACAACACACAATGATAGATCTTTTCGTGAAGGTACGACGAAGGATATTACGCGTATACCTTGTGACGAAAGAAAAAATTCGAAACTTGTGTCGTAATAGACATAGCTCAGCGAAAATGACAAGATACTCTTCGATCGACAAATCAACAGTCGTCTGACAGCAAGCTCGTTAGGTGAATTCTACAGCAAGTGCCCGTCGTCCCGAGTAGATCACAATAGACTTATCTCCTTCTCCTACATTTTCCATGCTCGGTCGTACGACGACCGATGGAAAATCAAGTCCCACGTACCTAAGCGTCACCAGCACAGTGTCCAGCACTCCGTCTAATCGGATAAAAATACTATAAGAAGCATTATCTTTCAGCGCGGATAAATCGCGAACGCACACAGCTGAGCCGTGCATGCGCCATTGGGGAAAATTCACAACGGTCGTCAAAACCGCCGGACACGAAAGACCTATGAAAAATACGAAACACTTTGATACACTTCCGCGTTAACGCGCGAAAAGGAGGAGCCGAGGCTTTTCCGAGGCTATTGCTTCCATTAAAAGAAAATAAAGGAGAGGAGGAAAAAAGTAGAGAAGGAAAGTGCAAAAGACGAGGATAAAAGGAAGATAGATATAAAGAAAAGAAGAAAAAGAGAGGCAGACGGAGAGAGAGAGAGAGAGAGAGAGAGAGAGAGAGCGAGAGGGAGGGAGAGAGGGGAAGAGAGGGAGAGAGAGAGAGAGAGAGAGAGAAGAGAAAGAAAAAATCCAAATCTGTCCGCGTCCAAATCGAACGTATCGAATCGAACGGTTCTGATTTTATGATCCGCGCTCCTGCATATTATTGTTTTTGATTTCAGTCGATGATGAAGTTGATGCTTCTCGACGTGTATATATTTTTACAAACGGTACTGTGCTCAATATATTGGGCTTTTTTCGACGAGAAACAGCGTAAAATATTTTCAAGACAGAGTATCAACGACTTCGGAAAAATGACGTAATGGTGTACGCGACAGACAAGATGGCGGTGGCATTCTGTGCATAGACCGATATACAAGCTTTTACAACGTCTAAACGTTACGTTGGTCGAAAAATTGGTTAATTCGAGAAGACAAGCTTTTTCGGTAACAAAGTTACACGGACAAAACGTAGAAACCTTTCTTCGTTATTATTTATCGTTTGTTATTATGGAAAAGTCTATAGTTTTCCCGCGCGTATTTTGACGATCGTAGGTACAGCCTACGCATTTTTTTGGCATCGTTTATGTGATATTCCGTATTTATAGCGACGGGAGACGTCGCGTAAGAATAGGTATGTTGCACTTTATCCTTTCGATCGCCTTAATTTTTCGTTTAAAACGTTTAATTTACAGGAATTACATCACTCGTATACCTATTTCTATATGTCTTATATTTTCATTTAAACTAGTTCTTACGTTTTATTAATCACTTTGGAGTTGCTTTGATAAACGAAATCAATTGCTATAAAGCTAATCACGCATATGTATATTCTGCAGAGATGGGTCTACCTTGTGACTGGCAGATCAGCAAGCAAAAGATATCCGAACGTGGTAGATATTTGCTTGAGACAGGACAATGGTCGGACTGCAAATTTATCGTTGGTCAAGAACCCCATCAGGAAACATTGAAAGGACATAAATTGTTTTTGGCAATGTCTAGTCCGGTATTTGAAGCTATGTTTTACGGAGGTATGGCAGAAAAGAATGATCCTATACAGATACGCGATGTTCAACCGGATGCATTCAAGGCATTATTAGAATACATATATACGGATCGCGTTAATCTTGGTTCATTTGAACTTGCCTGTGAATTATGCTATTGCGCAAAAAAATACATGTTGCCGTCCTTGGTGGAAGAATGTATGCAATATCTGTGGTTCGATTTGTCGCCAAAGATAGCTTGTAGAGCCTATGAGTTTGCAAAACTTTTTGAAGAACCTGTGCTCATGGAAAAGTGTTTACAAATAATATGCACTAAAACAAATGAGGTTCTAGAGGAACCTAGTTGGGAAGAAGTAGAATTGGGTACAGTAATTACTGTATTAGAACAAGTTGATCTAGAGATTAATTCAGAACTTGATTTGTTTACTGCTGTTGAACGATGGGCTAAGGCAGAATGTGCAAGAAAGTCGCTTGATCCAACTGACGGAAAGTCTTTGAAGTCTGTAATTGGTAATGCTTTATCAAAAATTAGATTTTTAACTTTGACACCGCAAGAATTTGCTGAAAGTCCAGGAATGTCTCCATTGTTAACTCAAGACGAAGCTTTTGCTATTTTAATGAATATATTATGCACAGAAAATAAAGCACCATTACCCGAAGGATTTTCCAGTGATACGCACAATAGGGCAAAACCATTGATGAAAGCACAGTCGACACATTTTTGTCCATCTGTGAGTATGTGTAATGTACTGAGTTGAACCTATACTTGGATTTTTATGTTGCAGTTCTATTAATATTTTTTCTTTTGTTTTTTGTTTATAGAAGCACAGACGGGTGTCCACACCACATACCAATTCGTTTAGTTCATGTACATTTTGGCCCTCAACGTCTCTACACTACCAATTATCTTATAATAATGAAGGAGAAGGTGGTAGTAATACTTTACACAATGCACCACCAATGGTAGTCGAAGGAGGAACAAGAAAAGATTCTGGAAATTTAAGTCAAACGAATAATCCATCTACAGTTATAATTGAAGGTGGAATTCGTGAGGGACCAAAGTATTATTGTCTTCGAGCGATAGCCCATCAAACGGACTGCCTTAATAGCAATGTTTTAGATTGTTCTGTGGCATTTAGTGTGGACAAAAACATTTGTGTTATGGGTGTGCAAGTACCAACACAAATTGCAACTGTGGTATGTTAATTTATTAATGTATATGAAAGAATATAAGTTGGTCGATTTCATTAAAGAACTCGCATATATTTTGTGCGTGTCTATACACATATGCATATATGTATATCTATATCTATATATATATATATATATATATATATATATGTATGTATATACACACACGTTTAATTACTTTTTACAGGCAAGTAATTTACATCAAAATTCAGATCCTGATACGTCATATACAGAAATACTGTATGCTCATCTTTTAGATTCTGATGGCAGTCGTTTAACATACACACATTTTACTACTAAAGTAAATGTTGGAACACTCGTGGAAATTACATTTAATCGACCTGTTTACATACAAAAACACAAGGTCTGTTTTTTCCTACTCTTATGTATTGAAAATAAGAAAAGTGTTCTCTTTCTTTTATAAAAATATCGCTATTTTTTCCAAAACAGATTTATCGCGTGGGTGTAGTCTTTAACAAAGTTGGTTGGTATCCAATGGGACTCTGCACGCAACATATGACCTGTGATTCTGTATTCTTTTCATTTGGAATCGGTAATACTGATCACAGTGTCAGAGATGGTCTCATTCGTTCGATTGTGTTCACTTATTAACGTCAACGATCAAATCGTGTGTCGTTAAAAAATTTTAAATACGTATTTTGGATTTGTGATAAGACAAATGTCTACCCTATTCTGTTATGTATATTACATTGTTATTTTATCTTTTAAATTTGATTTCAATCATCATAAGAATATTGGAAACGTAAGAAATTGTACAAATAATACTCATTGGTTCTAGTTATAAAAAAAGTAGTGATGGACAAATTGTAATTTAATCGTTTCCTAATAACATGTAATTAATTGTATTGAAAGCTATAATAAGGAAACTTAGTGTACGTATTTAGAATTAGGTTTGCCATTTCACACTGACAAATTAATATAAATACGACTAAGAAAAATACACAATTAAATATTATGTTGTGAATAATCTGGAAATAATTGAATTATAACTTGTTCAACAGAGAAGGAAAATCTGTGTACAAACAAACTTTTTTTAACTTATATGAAAATATCAAGTTTTCTGTACAAAAACAAACCTGGATTTTACGGTTTAAATACCCTTATTAAAGATTCAATCGCATATAAACAGAATGTAGCATTGACTTTCCCTTAAAAAGTTTTAGCTTTTTAAAAATACTATATAATCAGTCTCGTAAATTAATTTAATAACATTAACGATTTTTTTGTTTATTTAAATGTATATCATATGTCGTTTTTAAATGTTTATATATAACATTTGATAGTACGCGCAAAATTAAATTAGAAAAAATTCTAACATATTACATACTAAAATTATCTGTTTGTGTTCCTCTTCTGCATTATCCGAGTATTGCTATGTATTTGTCGCAATTTAATGGTATGAAAACTTTTAATAAATCTCTTTATATTTACGCTTTTTTAATTGAGTTTAACTATATACATTTGGACATTATTATTATTATTATAATTATCCAAATGTGCATAATTATATGCTATAAACGAACTTTGTAATTATGCAGCATTTTAATTTAAATATGCCACGAAGAAGAGTCTCCTATTTTACAATTATATATGTGTATATATATATATATATATATACACATATATATATATATATATATATATATATATATATATATATATATATATATATTAAAAATTTTTATAACGTCAAATTATAATTATTAAGATTTGTGTATGATAAAATCCCATGTGTCTTTCCATTTTAATTTCAATATATCCTTGGTACTAAGGGGTATTGTCCCATAACTTAGTGCACCAAATTTTCGAAATACATAAATAATAAAAATTAGCCATGTAATAGTACTAAATGTTACTGCGTATAAAATCGTATTATTAGTATGCCGTCTTCTGAAATGAAAAGTAAATATGCATTATTTGTCAATGTTTTTCATTAAAAAATCTTATTTATTTTATTTTGTTTAAATAATGAAATTACCTTATTAAATAATAAATATGATCTATCATTGCTGCTGTTAAAAGGACCTTAAAAACAAATGCTGGTAAATAATGATGTAGAAATAAATTTCGTTCTACAAATACAAATGGTAAAAAATGTAAAAAATAGCCAGATAGTAATATGCCACCAGCATTAAGAAATCTGTTCCATTCTCCATTAATAATATCAAAACACATTCTTCTTCTTCTCATCATATAAAATATTAAAAGAACAGTATATACTATTAAAGCTGCTGTACCAGAATACCATATTGCTATGTTTCCTAAAAGATGGATTTGTGCCTGTAAATAAGAGAGAAACTTTATATGCATAAACTAAATAATTAATACAATTTATTTTTTATGGATTTCTTTTAACTTACATTGCTGTCATTAGAAACCCAATATGCTATGCCTCTGGACATAAGTGGCCATTCTAATGGTCCACTTGAATACATATGACTATTTTGTCCCTCTTGACCGCCAAATAACATTTTTATTTGCAATTCCACGAACTTTTCCCAAAAACTTAATGTAGTTGCACGCAATGGTATCATTTCTGCATTAATAAGTTCTCTTTCTCTTTGCTTTTGATCTTCATTTTTAGTATATCTATGTTCTTCGACATTCCAAATAGAATTCGATTGATCTACCAATCTATCTGCTACAATTTCATATTGATTGAAACCCCAATCAGGTAACTGTCTACCGCTAAATTTTAATGCATATTCAGTATTTACGTGTATCAGACGTACTTGGCTTTGAATAGCATGCCATATATTACCCGACTGATCTTTATTTGTTATTTCTACTCTCCAAAGATTTTGAGCAGGCATGGATACATTGTAGTCAATATAACAAGACACTTCTTGGCTTTGTGGTGTCATAGGTGCTGCAACATCATGAGAGTTTAATGCTCGACTAGTAATACCATGAACCAATTGTATTACATCCCCGTGTTTTATTGGCTCACTAGGTTTTGTAACAACCAAATCATTTCTATCTGGCCTTTTTACTATCCACCAATTATTAACATCTTTAAATGAATAACAAGTAACTTGTTGTTGATGTGAACTTCCTCTACCATCTGGATATCTTAATGGATACATATGACTATGACTATGAAGCCAGCATGCTCTTCCATAAGTATGCCTCAGCGTGATTTGTGAACCATGTGTAACTTCTAATGGTTGTCCCTTAGTAATACTTGCAAGGCCGCCTTCTAAACTTGCCTGGAATGCACTGGTCATTACTGCATCATGCGGACCAGCTTTAGAAAGTGTTTCCAAATGTATATAGAAGACACCTAAATATATAGAACTCATGACAACAATTATTAGAACAATTCTCAATAACAGATGACCAAATAATCTTATTGTAGATAAAGTTTTTCTAGGTATCAAAGACCAATAATCTCTAGTGATGAGGTAAATGGCAAGGATCAATGAATAGAATCCAACATATTTCACGCTGAAAGAAAAATACATCTTATAAAATAAATTTTATATGCAGCGGAATTAAAAAGAAAAAAAGAAAAAGAAAAGCGATACAAAAAGTACATACCATACAGCACATGTTAAACTTGCAATTCCTAGAGACAACCATAACCACCATGAAAAACTTGTCGGTTGATCCATGACCTTTCTAAACTTTATTATACATAATAATCCGAACAATGAAAATTGAATTAACATACTTTCCATTAAAATGAATCGTGATTGTGTAAGAAGAGCATTATCTGAAATATACATGTAACAACATTTATCATCTTGTAAAGACTAAATCTTTGTCGTACATTAGTATAATTACCGAACAATAAAAGTATTCCTGCAATCATAGCAGTCCATTGTTTCAGACCTAATTCAAGGGCAAGATGATAAGCGGTTGGTATTATTAGACTACCACATAGGGCAGGAAATAAACGCAATGCAAAAAGGGGAACTGTATCTGCATATGGACTTCCTATTCTATCAAACTTGAATTGTCCATCGAAGCCTGCTATATATGCAGCAATAGAAATAAGTTGTTTTCCCAATGGTGGATGCGAATCAAAAAAGAATGTTCGTTTCATATATAAGCCCACATATTTGCCATAATGTAGTTCATCAAACCTATAGAATGTCATTGGCATTAGTCGAATTATTCTAGAAAATCATTGTTAAAAATATTGAATAACTAACACTATACTTCTCGGTTCTTCCAATCTATAAAGACGTGTTATAAGACCAGCAATCAATAAAATAACAGCTATTAGATCAATTTCCAAATATATCTTTATTCTAGCTCGTTTTTCCTCATTTACTACCTTAGGTTCTTCTTCTAACAAATACTTTTCATTTGTTTTTTGCAATAAAATTTCCTGGCCACCCTATATTGAAGCGTAATAAATTAGTCCAGTGTCTATCCATGAATGTAACTTATAAACGTCTTGATATTATGTTTATGTATTCACATTAATATCGTTTGGATGAAAGGAAAGGATCGAAAAGTGTAAAAAGAAAGTGAAGGAGGAAGAAAAAAAATTCTATTGCATTACCTCCTCCCTTTGGATCCTATTTGTAACATAGTCGCCGGTAGCGATTTCATCGCAATCAAACTTCGCGCTTTGTCGCAATAATCGTTTATTATCATTTGTTTTTGCTCGTCTGCGACGTATTTCCATCACGAGAATAAGCGATACGATATATTCCAAGAGATGCAATTATTTAAGGATAACAAGTAAATACTTGCGATCGGTTCTCTTTCTACTATATAGAGAACGTTAATCTTCTAACGGCTGCCATCCACGTCAGCGATTAATGTGCATAAATCGATTGATGCCAAACTCGTAGTCGTATTATTCTCTTGACTTTTTTTTTCTTCCTTCTTTGTTTTCTTATAAAAGATCTTATCGGTATCGTATCGAGAAATACACCAATAAAACGTAAAAGGCGCTACATATTTTCTACTCGGTGATTGTGAAACTGCATGAACTATGGGAACGAATACATAGCCTTTGGCTAGAAGGAACGTCCTCTTTTATACCCTCAAGCGATTGGCTTAGGTTAATGCAACGCTATATAAAATAACGGTACTTTTAACCAAAAATCTTTACTTTAATTTCGTAAGGACATCATTTATTATTATTCTTTTTTGCTTTCTTTTGCCTTCCACCGACTTCTCGTGGAAAATTGAAAGAACATACGATCGTTCGAAACTTTGGTATGTTGAAAATATCGGCAAGTCGAAGGAAAGTTCAAAAGAACGCAATAAAGATTATATATATTGCGAATTATATAAATAAAAAGAAAATATTTCGTATGTAATTCTTTTCCTTCATTTACAGACTTCAACATGAATGTCAACGAGCAAATTTCGTGTCCTATATGTCAAATCGATTTTCCATCGTCGTTAATTCAGTCTCATGTTACAAAATGTTTATTTTTGATCGACTCAAATGCCGCGGGTATTTCAAAAGAGTCTAGTCAAAGTCCAGGAAGTAAATCACTTAAATCCAAAAGTTTTCTTATGAAGAAGCCCGATAACAAGATTACGAAAAGAAAAATTAGTTCGGGACAAACATTTTTAATTACAAAGGGCGATTCTACGCAGCAAGATTTGGAGATCAAAGAAACTGTAATAAATTATAATAATTTAATACATAATTCTATGGTTGTAAGGCCAACTAAACTATTATTATAATCGTCAAATGTAATTTATAGATAGATAATCCAGCTAAAAAATCTCGAATTAATGAACGCATACCTCTTGCCGAAAGAATGAGACCCTCTAGTTTCTCAGGATATGTTGGACAGGAGCACATTCTTGGACCTCGATGTGCTTTGTTTCAATTATTACATAAGGGAGAGATACCTAATATGATTTTATGGGGACCACCTGGATGTGGCAAGGTAAATTAATGCAATATATTGTATTGCACAAAGTATATAAATTGATCTTTTCTAGACCTCTTTGGCAAATGTCATAGCACACATATGTAAAAATAACACAAACAATAAGATGCGATATGTAAAACTCTCCGCTGCTATGGCAGGAGTTAATGATTTGAAAGAAGTGATTAATATTGCTGCTAATGAACTGAAATTTGGCCGACGTACTGTAGTATTTATGGATGAAATACATCGCTTCAATAAAACTCAGCAAGATGTTTTTCTTCCTCACGTAGAATCAGGAACTATTACTCTTATTGGAGCTACAACTGAAAATCCTTCATACAATTTAAACTCTGCATTGTTAAGCCGTTGTAGAGTAGTTCTTTTGGAAAAATTGTCTACTTCTAATTTAGTGTCTATATTAAAATGTGCATTATCTTCGTTAGGTGGCATAATACAAATTTCATCCGAATCAAAATCTATAACCAATTTATCAAGTGGAATTATTTCAGAAGCATCCGAAGGATCTGGTACATCGTCGATTCCAAGATTCATTGTAGATGAAGCTACCATACAGTGGTTAGCAGAAACATGCGATGGTGATGCTAGAATAGCTTTAGGTGGTTTAGAACTTGCTGTGCTATCTAAAATGCCAAGCAAAGAAGAATCTTTAGAAACTGATCCTGTACTGATAACATTAAATGATATTAAAGAAAATCTAAGGAAAACACATATGTTATACGACAAAAAAGGAGATCAACATTATGATATGATTTCAGCTTTGCATAAATCTGTAAGGGCAAGCGATGAAAATGCTTCTCTTTATTGGTTAACTAGAATGATCGCGGGTGGTGAGGATCCAGTTTATATAGCAAGAAGATTAGTTAGAATGGCATGTGAAGATGTTGGCTTAGAGGATCCAAAAGCTTTGAGTAAGACGATATTAGTAAATAGATTTTGAAAAAGAAAGCAAATGTATATATTACCAACGAATTTTATATTACGTAAGGTATTGATATTTATTATAGGTATCGCTGTAAATACCATGAATGGTTGTAAAATGATAGGTATGCCAGAATGTGATGTTCTTTTGGCACAATGTACAATTTATTTAGCTCGTGCCCCAAAGTCTAGATTGATGGAAGATGCACTTAGAGCAGCTCAAAGCATAGTAGCAAATCATAAAGGCCCTCAACCAGGAGTACCGTTACATTTAAGAAATGGTCAAACAAAAACTCTTAAGAATCTTGGTAATTCAAATTTTTCCTTCATTTTATTTGTAAAATTATTTTTCTTTGTCGTTTACCATATACCATTATTTTTTCCTTACAGGATATGGCAAAGGATATAATATGTTGCATAAAGACGAATCTGGATTAAATTATTTACCAGAAGGATTAGAAAATGTTGATTTCTTTATGAAAAATGAGGATATTAAGTATTAAGATTTATAGAAGTTTTTTCTTTTTCTCTTTTTTTTTTTTTTTTTCCTTTTTATAAAATATATATTTTTCTACAATTTTAGATATAATTATTTGAATTAAATACAGTGCAGATATATGTTCAAATAGATATATAGATCACTAGATAGCGGAAATATGTCGTTAAAATTTGTGTTTAGAAATATTTTTTATATTTCTATGGTATTATATTATATTACTAACTAATGTTTCGTCAAATAATATCTAATTTTTTTTCCAAATAATAACTTTATTATTAGAAGGCATATTAAAGATTTCTACAAGCTTAACATTATTTTCTTCAGCTAAGTTTTCTAATTCTCTCAATTCTCTGAGGCCCCAATCAGAATTCATTGATCTTAAAGATCTGTCAAATTGTACATTACTTTCTGGTGTGATAGTCCCATCAATAGCATAAGGGCCGTATGTAAATAGAACACCATTAGCTTTTAATAATTTGCCAGCATTTTTAAATAAACCGATTGAACATTGATATGGTGCACAGTGCATCATATTAGCATTATATATGTAATCTATACTTTTTTCCAAAAAAATACCATTACCCCAGGTTTGATAATCGGTAGTAATATCTATTTTTAAAGGGTTTTTTATATTAGAAAACCCATTAGCATGTGCGGCAATACTTTCTAATAATCGTGTTTCATATTCTGAAGGATAAAATGTAATGTGTGGAAAATGAGGAGCGAAATGAGCAATGTGTTGTCCCGAACCCGAGGATATCTCCAGAAACTTCTGAGTTGTACCACGTTGTATGTATCGTCGTAAAACTGATAAAATAGGATCCTTATTACGTTCTGCCGCTGGATATATCAGTTTTTTAGCAGCCATACTTGTGGACCTACTTTTTCACAAAATAACGTTTGTAGTTCTACTATCATTTAATAGTTGTTACTTATAATAGAGTAAAAAAATAAACATTTTCTGATATAAGGATGTTCCTCACCTGTGACTGGCAGCACAATGAATTATGTTCATAGTTGATTATTACATTGGTGTAAATATATATCAGAGATATTTAACAATCTGAAAAATTCAAGAACTTTATACAGGATAATGAAATATAAAAAAGAAGGAGTACATCTATGGACAATGAATTTATTTTTATTTCTAATAAGGTTTATATTTTTATGACTTAATACAATAAATTCTCCTACAATTTATTAATTTACTATATATAACAACACAACTATAAGCTTAATGATTTCTTTTGTCCGAGTTTCTTTTTGATTTAGAAACATGTTCTTGATTTTTCTTATTTTTCAGTGCATCTGGTATATATACTGAATGTCCTGTTTTCTTTAAATGTTCAAATAACTTGTTTTTACTAGGAAATTCAGCCCTGCAGGAAACACAAAAATGTGCTAAATCCTGAACATCGGCTATTCTATCCTTCTTATTTTTACATTTGTTGTCATTTTCTATTTTATTGCATATTTTTTTTGCATCCTTTGTTTTATTATTTTTATTTTTCTCGCAGGAAATTTGTGCTTGTTTTATCACATTATCAGTACTTTCAAAAGTCATTTGTGTCTTTTTATTTTCAAGGTTTTGTAAATCAGACTCATTGGTTTCACCACTGCAATTTTGTCCTTCTGTTTCTGCACATATTATCTTAGGTAATTCTTTATTATTCATAGCAATTCTACTTAAAGCAACTTTTCTCTGTTGTTGCTTTTTACGTTGCTTTTTTGACAGCCATATGTGTTCATCCATGCTATTGTCCTCATCATCGCTATCATGTTCTAGATTTTGTATGTTCCTTCTCTTTTTTTTCTTTTTCTTTTGCTTAGCCTGTACCATGATTTCTTCTTCATCTTGATCCGACATTAACTCATCCTCAGAAGTTATGTTTTCCTCTTCATTCTCTTTCTTTATCATTATTGGTTCATCAAACAATTGTGGTCCAGTAGCCAAAGTAATAATATCTTCTGGATTAGATTTTTTTGCCCAAGCATTTGGAGGAGTTTGAGATTTTTCTTCTTCGTCAGATGTTAATTCACCCTCAGATATCTCATGTTCATTATCATAGCTAGTAGTGTTACTTATGTTAGGATTTAATAAAAAATCAGATAATTGTGGATCAGTTGCCAGCTTTACTTCGTCTCCTGGAGTATTATAAGAAGTTGTTATAGTGGACATGGACTCCGAGCTTGTCTCACTTTCGTCTGTATTTTCTTGAATATTTTGATCATCCTGTATCATAGATTGTCTCATAATACCAATATTTTCTTTATGTTTCTTTGAATTCTCATGATTTGCAAAAGCTTTATGAGTTTTAAAAATTTTATTGCAGGCAACGCAATAAAGGGTGTTATCATCTGTGTTATTTTCATTTTCCGAATCTTTGTCGGAAGATAACTCTTCTCCAAATTCAGCAGCAAGATTTGCTTCAATATTTTTAAGTTCTGCTTCGACGTTTGAAAATCTGGTCCAGTCCGATACGGTATGTTCTTTTAACTGTTTTTGTCTTTCTAATAATTGCATTCTTTTGTGCTCTTCTGTCTTCCTTAAATTTTCCTTGACACGTTCGGCAAGCAATGCAGCATGTGCTTGAACTCTTTTATCACGTTTCCTTATAAACGCAACCAAATTTCTAACTTGCTCATTTCTTTCTCGTTTTGCTTTATCGCGAATTTTTTTATTTTCCTTCTCAATAAGTCTAAGTATTCTCCTATTAGGTGCATGTCGAATATCATGGAGATCTAACCAAGCAAATGATCTTTTTGTACTGTAACTTTGCCAATAGGCATAAAATGGATGAACGACGTCTTCATATGAACTCTGAGAATTTCCAAAATTAGGTACTTCTTCTTCCGAATCACCTTCTGTAGCAAATTCAGCATCCTCTGATGTTAATTTCTCAAAGGCTGTTCTATAGACGGTATAAAAACCTTTTTCATCATCATTATAACCTTGGAAACAGCTAGTTGAAAAATATTGAAATAAATCAATTGAATCATCTTTATAGTCTTCTCTCATACCACCTTTCAAGATAGCTTCTCTATGCTTATCATACCATGCACGTTCATGAGAATCACTTAATACCTCCCATGCTTGTTGAACTAATTGAAATTGTTCTTTAGCTTCTTCTGGAGCATCTAAATTTTTATCTGGATGCCATTTAAGTGCTAATTTTCTGTAAGCTTTTTTTAGTTCATCATCGGTGACATTTCTTGAAACACCCAACACTTCATAATGACACTTCATTTTAATATTCCGTAATATCAATGCGATTTCTTGAATTTAATAATAATACTAAACGTGATATTAAACTTGTATTAATATTAAAATAATATATATACATATATAATAATTATTATGCATTATTTCATAATAATTACTTTAAAAAATTTTTTTTCTTTTTTTTTATATTTTCTTTTATATTTGACGTTACGCATGTATTTTATAGATATAATCTTACCGAATATTAGCGAACAGCAGTCAATCGTCTTTAAGAATATAATAGAAAATTAATCGACCTTTGAGTCAAAATATAATAACTATAAATCTGTACAATTCTTGCACTTTTATTTTTTTATGTACGGTATATGATCTTGCATGGTCTTGCGTTAATATTTACAGGTACTACATTAATGGCTACCTTCAGATTATACGGTTAGAATTTTATAGTCATGAAGTTAGTTACAGATATGTCCAAGCTCCAAATTATTGGAACGATTTTTAAAAGTTTACTTGGAATTTTAGTGTGTCATCCAATTAACGTTTAGGAAAAAAAATATTAAAAAGTTAATCGAAAAGATTAACAGTCATTTAATATCACTTGAATATTATTCGATATTCTTAATAAATAACTGAATCCTGGCATTATTACTCTAGGGATCTTTTGACATAGAACAGCTGATTGTACGATTCACTTGAGTGACACAATCCTCACATCAAGATGGCCGCGATCGTGAAAGTACAGTAAGGAAGGAACAATTTTCGGCATATAACGCCAATTTTGACGTTTGAAGTAGTTGTCATTGTTAATTGGTGTTTCTGGTAAATATTTTTGCATTTTTATACATTCCATTTTGATAAATGCATGCAAAAGGTTGCAAAGATATTGAAAAACATGTCAAGATTATTAGGATTGTAAGTGACATCTTGCGAATATAATATAGCAGACGCCTTCGCTGTAATTGCTTTTAATAATTCTTTAAGATTATAAACGATTATTGTTTCAATGTAATATGACAGGAAATTTTTGTCCATGCGTTTATTCGATTTGATTTATTTCCTTTAAATTAAAGATATTAATATCGTCAATGCGAGTTACGATACATATGAAAATACGTTATTGGTTTGTCATTTATTTATCTGAGAGTTATCTTTTTTGTATCATATAGTCCTATACCTACTTCTAAATCATGTTTGTTCCTAGATCGACGTTTTTTCTTTTTTATAGACATTTCAGCCAGTAGCCTACTTTATTTGTTATTTTTAAGTTTTCAATAATAAATATTAATGATATAAAGCTTAAAAATTTACTGATACTTTATTACCAGTACTAATTTTTATTTTAATTAAAATATTCTTTAAGTTTGCCTTGATCTGTATAAATTTAAATTAATTTTCAGATAAAACTTCAATATGACAGCAGGTACAAGTTTAGTAGTCCCTATAGTACTATGGGGTCGAATAGCACCAACTCATTGTATTTCTTGCGTTTATTTATCACGAGACCAAAAAACTTTAGTTACGGGATGTTACGACGGTCAGATATGTTTATGGCAAGTTGATCCCGAAACGTTAAAGGTAATTATATTTTGTTTTTCTATAAAAGGCTCCATTTTGTTTATCTTGATTTTTTTCTTTCTTTTTTTTTCAGATGACACCAAGATGTTTACTCGTTGGTCATACCGCTCCAATAATGTGCCTAAGTCGAGCTAGTGTTATCATGGAGCAAAATTATATTGTTAGTAGCAGTGAAAGCGGAGAGATGTGCACTTGGGATTTAGTTGATGGAAAATGTCGCGAAGCAGTAAAGCTTAACAATGTTCATACGCAAATGTTGCCTTATGTCTCAGCTGGAGGAGAAGATGTTAGATTGTTTTGTTCTGGGTATATAATAAATTAATTCTATTCATTTCTTTTTAAATATCTAACAAATTTATAATATTTTTTGTATCACATGTGTACAGGTATTATCCGGAGGTTTTAGTAATGGATCCATTTAGTTTGGAAGTGCTATTCACACTGAGTTCTCGGGTGAATCCTGATTGGATTAGTGCTTTGCACGTTCTACGGCCGGCCAAACGGAAAGGTCGGTTCTACGTGCATACAAGTTAGTTACACTTCATCACACCTACGCTTATACCATACAATGCTATCTTATCTTCTACCAATTTTTTGTCAATTTGTATTATGCACATATTTATTTATTTTTACAAAAGAAAATATAATAATGAAAAATGAAGCTGATATTATATACTAGTTTCATTTGTCTATAATTCTATGTTAATACTCATTATATTATATCATCTGAAAATTTTTAATTTATCAAATTGTGCATAATACTTCTTGGTAACTCATAAGTATAATTTTGTAATGTTTCTCCGCTGGTTCAGCCTTTTTTGATTTCATTTATCTTTTATATTTTTATTCTATTATATTGTTTTATAATGTGGAAACATCAGTATAACAAATCTTCGTATTATATGGTAAAAACAGAGATATTAACCTATTATCTCTCTGTATTTTATGGTTTATTATTGGATTTCAAATTATGCGATTAATTCAGATATGTTTTATGCTTTGGGTATAATATATAGATTTGATTATGATAAAATTCATTTTAATTTAGAATTTTTCGAGATGGCCAAATATAAGAAGGGTACTTCGCGACTTCTTTAATTCGTACATTATATAATTTAGTATTGGTAATTTATATAATAGAGTTGGAATTTTAATATAAATTACATTGTTGCAGCATGTAAATGCGAGTGGATACAATCCAGTGCTAAAGCACTGATGTTCAACGCTATATCACTTCTGTCATCAATTATTTTTCTTAATATTATATTTTTCACAAATTATCTCTCTCTTTGCGTTACACTTTGTGCCATTGGTAGAAAATGAGTCAATATCACTAATCCTTGCACTATTACATTAACACATACTATTCATGCTTCTTCTCATCGAACATGACATCCTACATTTTAGTCTATTGATAGTATACATTACATTTATACTGACATGCATTGACTTAATTCCTTATACTAATTTGGTATACTGTACCTATCGTAAGTATATACTAATAATATTTATTTTTTATGTAAAACTTATTTGTAAATATAGTTATTAATCTTAAGGGATTGTTGTTTCTTTTTTTTTTCTTTTTTCTTTTTTTCTTTTTTTCTTTTTTCTTGAAGTTAAATAAGCATGTTGATATTTCATTTTTTCTTTCTCTTCTTTTTTTTCTTATAATATACTAACATACTAAATTAAATATGGAGCTCTTTTTCTCTTTCAGTATTATAATGCACACGAAGTAAATAGATGGGTTATCAAAAAATGTTCCCTAAAGACGTGTTAATCTTGTCTTCATTTGATTTATCAATCAAACCTTTATTATTTAGATTTATTTTTGTGTATATATATATATATATATATATACATATATATATATATATACATATATATATATAAAGCATGATGGGTTTAGCGTTGGTACAGTCTATTTCTATTTCTATGATATAAATAAAACTTTACTAGTAAAATGTAAATTTTCTATATTTATTATACGCATGGAAATGCATGGGAAAAGTTTTTAATTATACAATTAATAATATTTATTTTTAAATTTTATTAAGAAAAAGTCCAGTATAAAGTTATGGTCAACTGGATAATTTATTAAGATTTTTATTGTTTAAAATCCTATAGTACCTATTTAGATTTAGTTAACGCGCAACACAGGCGCTTTAATTCATTTAAAGACGACGTTGTGTTGGCTCTGACAACGACGGGTACAGTCAAGGTGTGGACGCTTTTGGGACACGAAAATCGTAACAGCGAACCTCTTTACGAACATGAGAGCAAACAAATACGATGTTTGAATGCTCTCGCGATGACTTGCTGCCCATACAATCAACGTACAGTTCTTATTGTATGCTCTAAATATTGGCAGGTTGGTTGTAATTTTATTCTAAACTATAAATATAAATATATATAATATTATGTTATATTATTAATTTTTTTTTTTCTATCAATTTGAATTATATAACGTCAATCCTTATGTTTCTACAGATATTCGATGCGGGTGATTTTTCGGTCCTATGTTCCATAACAGCGCCTCGGGGTGAACGTTGGATGGCAGGTGATTTTTTGGCTGCAGATCGTGTTATTCTCTGGAGTGATGAGGGTCATGGCTATCTTTATAAATTGCCAGCTAAGTATGTTCTTGCAAAGAACAAGTTTACTTGTTTTTCTATTGCTTAAATTGAGATCTTGAAAAGCCCTATAAAAATTATTGATGTTACCTATCTCCATAATCATGTAAACATTTTGATGATACAAAAATTTCTAATTTCTAATTTATTCCAGCAATCTAATTTAATGAGTAATTAAAATAGTAAAATATTTTGTAGGGTATAACAATACTAATGTGTAATTAAAATAGTAAAATATTTTATAGGGTATAACAATATTGTACTTAACATGATAAAACTAATATCCATTATTACACATATAAGTAATTAGAATGCCTGTCAGTTGTATTAGTATGTTAATCCTTAATCTTATCTTTTGAATTTGTTTAAAAAAATCAGCTTCCCTTAATTTTTAAATTGGAGCTGGATATTGCTCTGTAGAAGCACTTGCTGGCAATGCACAAATTCAATATTTTTTTCTCCCAATTTCTTTCTTCCATTTGTCACACATAACTGCATATTAGATACATAATTATTTGATGTCAAATAATAATTTCCAAAAATTAAACTTAATTATTATGCATTTACTATAATCTCATTATATCTTTTTTTTTTTTTTTGTTTTAACATAGACGTTACTAAAAATTAGTATTATTTATTTCATAATGTCATCCAATATATTTACACATAATCATTTACCTTTTACTGAAAGAACAATTCTTTCCATTTCTTTTTCCAAGGAAGTCCTATATTGCATTTTTCTTGAACATCATTAGATTTGTTTGATTATGTATAAATACTCTTATATTTAATTCTCCCCTGTCACAAACATCACATGCCAATTAACACGATGATCTGTTTTACGGTGATGTGTCTTTTCTACATAACATACATCTACTGCACTCCATGGGTGGTCTGGTCTTCTAGCAAGCTGAAGGGCAAGGCTCTCAGCAGGTAACCTCCGTAAATCACTTTACAACGTCTGTTTTTTTTTATTATAGACCTACCTCGATTCTATCTTAATCTTACTGGTTTTTGGTATTTTTTCTTTTTTCATATGGTTATTATCATGATTTCCCTTACATTCACCCCTTTACTTTTACTATTTCTCATTTATTTTGTTTATTTATATCTCTCAGATTTCCTTTTTGTCTTTTCTTCTTTCAAACCTTTTGCTGCTTAAAGGCTCAAATTATTGCTTTTATCACATTATGCATCTTCCATTTCATCATTATTCATTGATGAAGTATGATCAATTGGAAGTAATATAAATAAATAAATAAATATATATATATATATATTGTTTTATAATTTAAATATAATTGTATTCGGCCATATTGCCTATTATTTTATTCTACTTGTATTACAAGCAGCATTATAGGTTTATCATAATTAGTTGTTTTACATATTAACTCGTGTAATTTTTGTTAATCATCGATTAAGTAAATATTTTTTATAGACTTACCGTATAAAATAACTACCCACTTTTCTTGCAATATTTCATTCACTGTATTACTATGTTTAATTTGCTTGAAACTGCTTTGCATGAACCACTAATGCACACTTCTTTATGAGATATAAAATAGGATAAAAGAATGTACATGTGAAAAGCAATGTTATAAAGAGTATATCTAATTTTTTTAATGTTTAACAATAATAAAACATTACTTATGGGGATACTTATTAATGATTTTATCTGAATATAATAAAAATGGTCATAAGTAATGTGTATGTGAAATATGTTTGTAATTTTTATTTTGTATTTTATGATCTCAGTAGCGTTGCAGATAACAAAAGTTTTCATACAGCTGGGACAGAGTATGATCAACCTTATCTTTATTGTATTCTGACTCAACCAGGAGATAAGGTAAAGAAAAAATTGAATTATTTATTAAATTATTAATCACGTTTCTCATCTTATTATTTTTAATTCATATGTACGTTTTATTTTTGCATTAGCCACTGTCTTGCCCACCTGCAATGAGACTAGTTACAGTTCAAAGACAGAATAAAACATTAAAGTATTTACTCCGCGGTGATAGCGAAGGAGTCGTTGTACTTTGGAAAGTACCTGAATTAACAGCACAACAATTGGTACAGATATGTCAGAATGATGGTTCCTCAACACCTACATTATCGCCCACAGTTACAACAAGTTTAACAGCTGCTTGGGAAGCAATGAAACCACCACCTGTTGGTATCCTGGATCAATTGGATTCCGGAGATAAGAATGGTATTAAGTTGACTGCCAGTATATACTTACCACAGCAAAGTCGTTTAGTTGTTGGCCGTGAGGACGGTAGTATTATTATTGTACCAGCCACACAGACAGTGATGCTACAATTGCTTCATGGCAATCATCAGCAATATGATGGTAAAATATCCGTATTTTCTTTATGTGTACTTTTTATAAATATGTATGTTCTTGTTTAATGAATTTTTTTTTAATATTCTACAGATTGGCCACCACATCAGGTATTATTAGGTCATTCAGGACGAGTAAATTGTCTTTTGTATCCGCATGGAGCAGCACCACGTTACGATCGTGCACATCTTGTTTCTGGTTCCGTAGATTTTGCCGTTTGTCTTTGGGACTTGTATGCCGGTACATTGATTCATCGATTTTGTGTTCATGCCGGTGAAATTACACAATTGATGGTTCCTCCGGATAATTGTAGCGTATGTTAAGTTCTTCCCCCATTTATATAATTAAACCTTTTATCTACTAATATTTTTCATAATTATTATTCATAATTTATTGCAGCCTAGAATACAGAAATGTATTTGCAGCGTGGCATCCGATCATAGCGTGACTTTATTATCGTTGGCGGAGAGAAAATGTGTTGTTTTGGCTTCTCGACATCTTTTCCCTGTAGTTACTATAAAGTGGAGACCTTTGGACGATTTTATGATAGTTGGATGTTCGGATGGTGCCGTGTACGTGTGGCAAATGGAAACTGGTCACTTAGACAGAGTGTTGCATGGTAAAAAAACATCATTTATTACTTTAATTTTAAATAGATTTAAGTATTATACCAACTATGGATACTAAACCTTTTGAAAACACATTGAGGATTATATATTTTATAGATTATTCCTCTCACTCTGTCATCCTGTAATATATTTAATATAAAATATATAAAGCGTTTTTCGCATTGTAGGTATAATCGCCGAGGAGGTACTATTCGCCTGCGACGAGAATACTATGACAGCGGCTGGTGGAACTGCCGCTAGTGGTGAACTTGGATTAGCTAATCCAGCTGTACATTTCTTTAGGTAAATGAAATCTTGCAGCACGGATGGTGAGAACCTCATGTGAATTTAGCATTAGAACATTTGCAGAGTAATTTTATGTATTATGATTAACGTTATATAATTTCTGCAGAGGTTTAAGACATCGGAATCTATCGGCAATTAGGCATGCAACGCAAAGAGGTTTGCATCAATTGCAGCAACTTCATGGTGGGCACGGTACAGATCATGGGAACCAAATAAAAGCTAAGGGATCACCGTTGATGATACAAGGTTTTAGAAGCAATCCTAAGGATCCTGAAAGTCATATATTATTTTTTGATATTGAAGCATTAATAGGTATGTTTCCGATGTGTGTCGTATATAATTCAACGAATGATTTGCTTCTAATGTTAATGCATGGTTATTTATTTAGTGCAATTATTGAGCGACGAGTATGGCACTATGTCACCAGGATCGTTAGAATCTCAAGGATTAATTTCAGCATCCGAATATCAAAAGGTTGCTGCCCTCACTCAATCTGCAAGTCCAGATGCTCATAAAAAAATTGCAGGTATTTATTTATTAAATCATTATGAAAATTAAATCATTATGTGGATATATAAATCTTTCAATTATTCTTGATCCTTAAATAAATGGAGGTATTTCACTTGGTGTATGTCTTTGTAGATTTTTTCGGTCGTGTCAAGGATAAGGCAGGTGACGTTGAACGAATTTTAAAGGAGAAGGACCGTCACGGTATCGTCCTTAATATTGTTTTTTGTCTTTCAACTCGTAGTTTTGTTTATTCATTATGAAGAAACATCCTTATTTTGATGCACATTCAAACGACTGTTCTCACACATCGAAAATGTGCAAAAGAACAATGTCATCGATAATAATCAGTATCTGGGACAGCTGTTAATATGCTGCAATTCTCAGTACTTATCTTTCTTTTTTTTTTTTTTTTTTTTTTTTTTTTTCCCTCTAATAAGATTCTAGGAGAAATTGTGCAATGCACATAATCGCTCGAGAGTTGCATGTTGTATGAATGACTTCATGAATATTCTAGATTTCATTTTATTTCACCTAATAACGCTAATCTATACCAGAATATTTATAGAGTTCTTCGAACTTACTCAAGCGTGTTCTTAGTTTCCATAAATACTTTGTTGAAGGGTGTTTATGATAGACGAAACGTAAGATCAGATACAATCATCATCGTAGTTAAATAGATAATCCAAAGTAGGAGGTTCCTTCGATCATATCTTCGAAGATAATACATCTAAAGGAGTTTATTTCTATAGGTATATTGGCTAAGATGAAGGAAGGGGCGGAGAATGTGCACACTAAATTACAAGCTAAGGCAGAAAGTGTAGGCCTCAAGCCGTCCACTCTTGACGGCAAAGGTTAGCCAAAAGAAGAACAAGGTGGCTTATGTCACTCATGTTATTGTGCATGGGTATTTCCGCCTTTAGAATTGACAATTTGCTTTCTATTTTTTGTATGTAGTGACAACGCATTTCTTGTTTCCACTTAAAATATAGGATATATCGAGTGTACTCGCTAATTTTCTAGCTAGCACGTGTGAAATATTATTTATATTTTATGCACGCATTTTTCAATTATTACCAGATCTCATGGTAAGTTACTAAATTATATGGAAAATGACAATATAGAATGCAGATTACTTACTTTACATGTGTAATAGTTGTCGTCACAGTTAGAGCTTCTTACTATTTGCTTATTGCAAATGAAAACACATTAATATTATTTAATCATACTTTTATCAGTTCATAGCCATTTGTGTATGTGTATAGTTTGAACTAATCACTTATATACACGTATAAAGTGACAAGCAACATTCGAATTGTTGTACACTACAAGTGCATTATCATAGCTTCTCAATTGTATTTTTTTCTTATATTCATGTTATATTACATTTATTAAGAATTTATTTTTTGCTTTCCAGCATTGAAAGATATTGAGAATATTTCTTCATGTCTTTTTTTAATCTCTGAAGTGGTGATATTTTTTTTTACAGTGAAAATTGATATACCTTAAATTGACACGGTATAGGCGATCACTTAACGTAGCACGCATTCATCGCGTCGACGCACATTTTTGTAGATTTTCTGGAGTAATATTGAAATAGTAATTTATAATAGATTCTCTTATGTTGTGTTTCATAGGTGACAATTGGAACAGTAATGATATCGCGAAAAACAATCTCAAAAGGAACGGTGCGTTTAGTGAGCCAAACGCAACGATGGAAGTTGCTCAGTTACTTCTAAGTCTTTTACATGCATGGGGAATGGATCCAGACTTAGATCGAGTTTGTGAGGGAAAATTAGGATTGTTAAGACCTATGGTACCAGTTTCGTTCGGGGTGTTATCTAAGGGAGGTATGAAAGTATTACGTTATAAATTATATAAATAGAAATATGTGTTATCTTAATTGAATAATGTCTTTTTTTCTTTTTTTTTGCAGGCTATATGTCATTATTACTTCCAACTTGGCAAACTCAATTGGAACCTGCCGGTGAACCTGCAACGCAATTGGAACAAAGATTACCTGTTGAATTAGTAAGGCAAGAGAGACTTACTAGAGCCTTTACCGCAAGAGCCCATTGGGAATTATCAACAACTATAACAAGTAACCATTTATTGGCTGTAGTAGCATTAGCCAATACTTTAATGTCCATGAATAATGCAACCTTCGTACCTGAACAGGAACGAAATCGAAAGATGCACAGGTAAAATTAGATTAATCAAAATATAAGAAAGAAAGTAATATCAAGAAAATGAATTATACTTTTTACTTTGCGTAGACCCGGTAATAGAGCAACCGTCAATTGGAATAAAGCAGAAGAGGAAATTGAAGAAATTTATACTGTCCAGCAGGCACAAATCAAACAGGGTTGGTCTCTTTTAGCTACTTTACATTGTGTACTTTTACCGGACAAGGTAACCGCACAAGGTGGAACAAAAACGTTTAAACGGCCGCAAGTAGAAATGATGGCACGCAGATGGCAACATCAATGTTTAGAGGTTCGTCGTATATCGATTTCGTTTGCTGAATGACTTTTTGAATAATTCATTTTAAATCTCGTATTTTCAGATACGAGAAGCGGCTCAAGCTTTATTACTGGCCGAATTAGGCAGAATGGGTCCAAAAGGCAGAAAAGCACTCGTCGACAGTTGGTCACAATATTTGCCAATGTATAGTACTCAGGAACCTATTGCACCACAAATTCAAAATCAAACTCCACCGACGTCAGGTAGCCCGGTTCCAATGAATGAGACGCAAGGCGATGATGAGGATGAAGAAGAAGAACTGGCCGAAGGTGTATATGAATATTCATAAATCTATTATTTTTCTTTCTAATCCGGTATTATTAATATTTCAATAATTTCAGAAGTAAGCGTAGCTAGGAAGCCATCGAGCGTAGCGGAACTGAAACGTAAACAGACTACTGCGGTGGTATTATTGGGCGTAATTGGTGCCGAATTTGGTCAAGATGTTACTACGACTAACCAAAGAAGAGATAGCGAACAAAGGCGGAAAAGTTCGATCGTGGAAGGTTTTGGCATTGGAAATAACAATCTCGCTAGACACACCAGTATGGCTTTGACGCATCTGTTACACGCACCGCATTCTCCTAAATTACCTTTGCATACACCATTACGAAGGGCTGCCATTGACCTCATTGGTAGAGGTTTTACTGTGTGGGAACCATATTTGGATGTATCCAAGGTGAGAGATCAGGTTTTAAAATAAAAGATAATTCTTTCTTTATTTTATATTTATATTAAGGCATTATCATTTAATTGCCATTGTCTATCAATATTTTATTCTAATAGGTACTTTTAGGGCTTCTTGAGATGTGTTGCGATGCAGATAAGTTGGTACCAAGTATGACCTACGGTCTTCCGCTCACTCCTCAAGCTGATACATGTCGTACGGCACGTCACGCTTTAACCTTAATAGCTACTGCTAGACCGGCAGCGTTCATTACGACGATGGCACGAGAAGTAGCCAGATTTAATACGGTGCAGCAAAATGCACAGACTTTGAACGTCAATGTAGGAGCAAGCGTGTTGACTAGGGCAAAGCCCGAGATACTCAGAATAGTAGAACAATTAATTGACAAGATGCAAAGTGAAATGAGCGATCTTTTGGTCGAAGTATGATCGCATTCATTTTATTTTTAATATCTAACGTCGATCGCAGTAATCTTCTGTAGATATTAAATTTCATGTATTTTCAGGTCATGGATATAATATTACATTGTTTAGATCCTGGTCACTTGAAAGCGAAACCATTGTCGGAAGTATTCCCTGCTGTTTGCAGATTCAATCAAGTTTGTATAAGTTCCTGAATTTAGGAAGAATTTAGGAAGGAGTTTTCGTTTATTAAATCTGATCTCGTACATTTCAGGTCAGTCATTGTACAGCAACACGCAGGATAGCTGTAGGCGGCAGGGGTGGACAATTGGCGCTTTACGAACTTCGAGGTAACGTCAAGTGTCAAACGGTACCCGCGCATCAAGGTCCTGTAACCGCATTAGCATTTTCACCGGAGGGCAAATTTTTAGTTAGCTATTCGTGTTCTGAAAATAAGCTTTGCTTCTGGCAAGTAAGTAAATAAATAACTGGCAATAAAGTAAATAAGTAAATAAGTAAAATATAATATATATATATATATATATATATATATATATATATATATATATATATATATATATATATATATATATATATATATATATATATATATGTTATATTTTTTGAGATAGTTATGATATATATTCTATCAATAAGCCTAGAAATAAGTAGAAATATTAAAAGGAAAATATTTTTTATTTATTTTTTTTAGCAAACAAGTAGTGGTATGTTCGGTCTGGGTAATTCACAAATTCGATGCGTTAAATCATACAGTACTGCGCCCATCAACGACGTAACGCGATTGAATCCTATGCGTTTAGCTCGACTCGTATGGATAAACAATCGTACGGTCACGTTGATGTTAGCCGATGGTTCCGAGACTCGTTTCAACGTTTAAAACTAAATTTAGAAGAATTATTCTCCATTTAATCGTTGTCGTCGTCGTCGGACAAGCATCACATGGAGTTTGATCAACGATCTGTAGAAACAGAGAGATTAAGAAGAGTGCCACCGCGGTCGTAAGTGCGCTTGTTGGTACTTAATAGATCTAACTATTATTCAGATTTAACGAACGATACGATATACGTGAGAAATGTTTATCTCATAACAGCAGGATGCGTTATCGCGATAGATTTCTTAAAAATGCAATGTAAGATATCGACCTTTTTGTTCCTTTAAAACTTATTCAAGGTATTGTCGTCTTTTTCCGTTAATATTTCCGCTCGATCTTAATTTGGTGCTCTATTCGATGAATCGTATATGTGTATGTACAAACGGCCAGACTTTTGGGCTTTTTGAAGGAATAGAGAAAATAACCCACCTTCGAAAACTAAATACGCTTTATAAAAGTATAGTTTATTATATCAATAGTAGCGTAATCGTACGTTTCTTTACATCACACACGTAGTCTCTTATGTAGATCAAAATTCGATCATTTACAATGTCAAAATAACAGTGGACGTGTAGCATACAGACGATTGGGAGCGTCCTTTAATACCGAAGCGCCTATATACTCCTCGTATATCCTCAGATCAGAAACAAATTGAAAACGGTAATATCGTTTACACGTGTATATATATAATGCATACCAAAAACTACCGCCAAGGGTTTGTATATACACCAGTGCCGAGATATAAGGAAGTTGTATTACCGATTTATATGAAGTTGTAGATCAAAGCCTTTAGCTTCTAATAAGTCGCTTCTAGTTTATTATTTGATTTTTGCGGCTCTTACACCATTTATTCGATGCTGTACGAAAGGAATAGACTGTATGTTATTTTTCCAAACTGTTTGTTAAATTCTTTATTGAATTTTGACAGATGTAAACTGTTCGATCGTGCATTCCTTGGTATAAAAAAGTGATCAGACAAGAGTAGTTGAAAAATCGTTGAAAAGTATTTCATAAGAAAACGCGCTTTCTTTATGATCACTTATTACATGTACACAATCAATTTGATTTTATTGTACTAAGACTTTAGGAAAGAGAAGTAGTATTCGTTTGTTGTTGTTGTTGTTGTTGTTGTATGCATGTTTAGAAAAATACGGCTATCGTTTCTTTCTCGTTTTCTTTTAACGTGCAAATTTTTTTTCTTTTTTTTCTTTTTTCTTTTTTTGTTTTTCCTCTTCCCCCCCCCCCCATTCATAATAAAACACACCGCATATTTGTGTATAGAGTATGGCAAAAATTATATATATATTTACATAGTGTAATTTATTATTGTTATCGTCTCGTGCGAATTGTTTGCACTCTTTGTGCGCCAAAACAAGTAAATCTAAAGACACGCACGTTCTACGTATGTAGATGATGTATGTATCTGTCCGATAGTAATAGAATAATTTCTGTCAATAGCAACGATAGCAACGTGCTTCCTTGTCCCTCAGATGGCCGTTATTATCGTTGTCTTTTTTACAATCAATAATTGGTATTGCACAAAGTATGCTCGACTCTGAACGATTCCTTCGACAAATAGTACGTGCGTGTAATTTATTTATAATAATAATAATAATAATAATAATGATAAGAAGAAGAAGAAGAAGAAGAAGAAATAACAATAAAGTTCGTCAAACGCTAAGCATTATACTATGAATTGTATTCTTGCTATAGTCGTTTTTGCTGCGAATTGTCGTTGTGTCGGTAAAAGGAAATAATAATTTTGAAAAGATGATACCGAACTTCGATCGTATCGGCAATGAGATTAAGGCTTCGTATGTGCAAAGAAAAAAAAAAAGGGGGCGATAAAACATTCACTTTTGCAGCCCGAAAAAGTATTTCTCCTTTGATCGATCATTCGTCGAACGCATTTGTAATCGACGCGATAGGTTTGTAAGTAATTAGAAACGATTAAAGTATTTCGTGGTTGATAAAGGACCGATCGCAAACTAAGAAATATCGTTGTTACTCGATTGATCGTGATTGCTTGACTTAATCAAGCCGTCTCTTTCTTCGAGGAAACCTTAAAGCTCTCATCGACGAGGATCTAACGCGAGTAGCGAGTAGTATTCGTTTCATGCAGGCATGTAGACGATCGATACTCGTGTTTGTAATAGCGGAACAGAGATTGTATTTTCTCCAACTACGTTAAAGAATAAAACAATCGATTCGTTTCGAGAGAGCCTTTATAATAATAATAATAATAATGATAATAATAATAATAATAATAATGATAATAATAATAATAATAATAATAATAATAATAATAATAATAATAATAATAATAATAATAATAATAATAATAATAATCATCGCACGCTATCAGATGCGTGCGATCGTTCTGATAGGACAACTGTGTATATAAAAAAGAAAAGAAAAAGAAACACCGAAACCGATCTATGCCTAACTGTATCTATGTAATTATTTCTGTGTATATTATACTTTATCGTATATCATTATGCGCGTGAACGTATTCGACTTGATTCGCGAGAACGATCGTTTCGATCCTCTTCTTCGATCTTCGACGTCTGTGCGGCGTAAAAGTGGGAAAAATTGTACTGCAACAGTTGTTAATGGTTATGCAATTATTGAATGTATTTAAGTGTATGTAAATCCAAACATAATGCGTTGAAAATGCGATAATATATGCGCTATAATAACGACGCCTTTCATTTTTTCGCGCGCAGGCTCCTGATTGGTTACTTTTCGAATATCGTAATACACAAATACATCGATAGGTGGCGCTAAGATACCGACGAATTCCAAGCAAAATGGCGGCAAATGACGGCGGGCAATTTAAGAATTCGACAAATTTTACTATCGTTAACAGTGTCCTTTGCATTTTCCTCAAGACCCCGTAAGTAATAACAAAATCGTTTTATTATTTATGCTCTATCGTCGTAGTGTTCATATTAACGCGTATTAACGCGATTAGCCTCGTTAAGACGACCGAAAGAGGAGAAACGTTCGTGGTTGGTAGCGGCGAGGGTGGGTGCAGTCAAGGAACGATCGAGTCAAAGAGGAGAGAAGAAATGAAAAGAGGAAAAAGAAGAGGAGAGGATGGAAGAGGAGAGGAGAGGCGAGGAAAGTCCAAGGGCACGTATAGCTTACGTACTTGGGCTCCATTATGAGGTGAAGGCATGTCGAAATTATCATACATATTGGTTAGCCTGATGCCGACACGATGATACGCTCGAAGGTTCCGAAACGCCCGATTATTTAAACAAACGCGTACGATAGGATCAACGGTAGAGAGTCACACCCACCTCCGTCGCGATGCGGCCCATCCGAAGCGGAATTTTTTCTGGAGATCGAAGGAGAGACGAGAGATTTCGAGAGTGGCATCGGCTCGAAAATTTACTTTTCAAATCTTAACCTAATCTTCTCTAGGGACGGAGCAGCAACCGATCTCCTCGTCAGGCCGCTGTTCGAATTAACCTAACTTTTTCGAAACGAGTAGCACGAGGATCCCGTAGGGACGACGATCCCGTAGGAGGGACGACGGCGGCGACGAGTAAATCGTTGAAACTCACCCTTGACGCGCCCTTCGTGTGACGCACGAAACCGAAAATTAAATGTCTCGTAGTACGACGACGATATTACCGCGACGCAGAAGCACGCTTTGCTCTCATACATGAATAATAGACGCGAATCGAGAAGGATAGAAAGCATTCTCCCTCGAAAAGCTTTCCTTTCGTCGCCGCCTCCTTTCCGCATCTTTAACCACGTCGACATTGGTGCTCGCCCTTTCGAATATCGTAATCGAGCCCCTCAATAATTAATTCATTAGGACGAATCATCATCGTTTTCTCGCGATAACAACGTTTCCGCTCGGCGGGGGTACGTACGTTGAAAATTACGATTCCCCCTGTCCAATCGTCTAATCGTTTTTAGCTGCATGCTCTCGTATCTTGCAATTCCCACGGAAATTGCGAGGAAAATTAAAGCAAAAAAAAAAAAAAAAGGGGGCGGAATAAAAAGTATGAAGAAGGAAAGGCATTGTGGATCGCGGAAATTCGGGATATCGTTGGGAGACGCGACGAAATTAGACGGATGATTGGAATTAAAGGGAGGAGGTAACGGGGGAAAGGGAGGATACATTCCGTTTGGCGCTACATTACCGGCTTGTTATGCAGACGGCGTCGTATCGCTCGCCGTAGCGGTCGTGGCGGTCGAACCGACCAAAGACGACTCTCCTCAGTTGTACTCGCTTACGAAATGATACACGAAATACGAGATGGTCTAGCGGAATAAACGCGATCGTTTACCGCTTACAAGATCGACTCGTAATCGAATTATCGCGCCATTTGTTATTCCTCGTTGATCCTTGCTCCGAACAAAACCATCGTGAATGACTAACAAAAGTCATTGTCTTCGATCTCTATCGAGAACTATTTCGATATATCGTATACATTCGTATTAAAACTAATACTAGCGGCGAGACTAAATCTTTTTTTCAAACGTAAGATATCGCCCCGATCGATTGTGAAAGTGATCTAACAAATTCCATATTATTCGTTCAGTTTGTCACGAGTTTTGAGTCAAATCATCACTTTCATAATTATCGTTACAATGGTCAAATCCGGCAACACGAGTATCACTAATCGCTTCTCCATTCGCACACGATCACGATCCCATTCCTAGTATCTTCTCTGTGTCGTCGTTCGGAGCAAGTTCTCGATTTTCGCCCGGTCATCGAGTCTCATTTAGAGAGCGAAAGAGGGGCGCGATCCCAGTTAAAGAGCAAAACCAAGATCGACTGGCCGAGCCTCAAACTCGACGCCCACTCAATACCGCGATCCGATCTAGGTACGAGCCGAACCACGAAACGATCTCTCTCTCTCTCTCTCTCTCTCTCTCTCTTGCTAGTCGAGGAGCCTTCCTATCCCCAGCATCCCTATCGTAACCCGATCGCTGTCTTTCGAATAACGCTTTACACGCGAGCCAAATCGTTTCTTGTAGGTACATTGATATCCTCGTAAGAAGAACTCGATCATTGATATTTTCTTTTCTTTTTTTTTTTTTTTCTTCTTTCGCCCCCTTCTTCTCCCATTGGTTCATCATAAGAAAGAAAAAAGAAACGAGATAATTTTCTAAGAGAGGGAATTTCTTTGACAACGGGAGATAGTTCGATTCGTAGGAGGAACCATTTACGATACACAACACCATTCCCTTTCCTATTTTTTCCTATTTCAAAGGAAAGAAAGTTGGAAACTATATGAGGACTTAGAAATAGGAGAAAACGTGCGATGCTGACTCGAAGGCGAACGTTCGCATCTCCACCCACCACGCGGTCCCCGTTTACAGCTGCAGGCGAATCGACCAGGCTCTTTCTCTCTTTTCCAACTCGTACTCTTTCTTCCTTCCTTCCTTCCTTTTCCTCTCCTGGACCGCGCTCATCGGTTGTTTCCACGGGGTGGGTCGATTTTTCGGTCGTAGAAACGATAAAAAAAACAGTCCAGTCAGCAGGGCGTGTACCATCGATGCCACGGCAAGGGTTTCCTTCATTTACTCTACGATCACTTCCGTTGCTTTCCTCCTTTCTTTCACCGTTTCGATAATCGTATCGTTTCCTTCGAACGAATCCAAATAATCGACAACACTCCTCGTACTTTGCCACTAGTAGTTTCGTCGTCGATGTAAATCTGTCCAACGTATTCGTATTTATCGCTCTCTTATCCTCTTATTCTCAAAGTTTACCGGACCTTTCGTAAGGATCTAGAGATCTTTATTGCGAATCGCGCCCTGGTTCAAAGGGTTAATCCGACCAACGCTTACGACGCAACTTTCGAATGGGTCTTAGGTCCATTCAAAATTCTGCGAGCAAAGTGTGCCTTTTAGCTGGTCATGTGCTGCTACCACGAAGGGGAGGTTCCGTTGCGAGTCCTTTCCTCCTTCACCCTGATATCGTAATTCTTTCATCGATCTCGAAAATTCGTCGCGGATGGTGACTTTGAAATATTCCGGACTAGCTATTTCGTAAACGAAATATTAGATAACGTATCTATCTTACTTCGAGGCGAAATATAAAATGGTCGATTACCGATTAATCGAGGAAGAAAAAGAGAGCTTTCCTTTGATGAAAAGTTCTTCGAATTTGAGTCGATTTCACGGAGAGAGGGGGCAGGAGGAAAGGGGATGAAAAGGTGAACGAGGGAAGAGGGACTGCGCCGAAGAGGTTGCTTGCTGGTTCGTTGCCGGTAGCCGAGATATCAGTATCAACGCGGTGTAATCAGCGAACCACGCCCATTGGCACGATGCTCGCTCCGTTCCGCCCACTACGGCAATTACACCCTCGAGTCACCCACTGGAGGGGAACATTAAACTCTCCTCGCACACTTCCTCCCCCCCTCCCAGTCCCCCACGCCACCCCCGTCGTCCTCTTCTCCTCATCTCGATCTTTCCTTCTTCCTACTACTTTTGAAATATCCCTTTTCTCCCTTTCCTCTCATTCTTCTTTTTCTTTCCACGTTCGTTGCCAAAGATGAATCTTCGGATGAATCAAGTCCGATATGCACTTCCGGATGAATCCTCCGATCTTTCGCAACGGATCAGATTTATTTCGTAATAAGAATCCGTGTAATTTCTTTTAATTGATCCGATTTAGGTGGAACCCCGATGAAGGGGGAGAGTATTCCTGAAGCCCTATTTCCCACAGTCCTTGTATCCCGCAGTCAAGGACCGAGGATGATTTTCCCATTTTCAGCCGAAAGGGCCGTGAAATCGACCAGGAGAAATCGTAGCTCGAGAGAGCGCAACGAATCGTCTTATAACACGCGTCCTATAAACTTCGCGTCGTTAGATGCAACACGCGTACTTACTTCCTATCGTACGTACTTAGAAAAATCGTTTCCGTGGATATTTCTTTCCTCGATCGACGCTGAAATATCGACAAACAGCTTTCACGGCCACGCGTTGAAGTCACTCTTTTACTTTCGCGTGCGATCGTTCGATCATCAAATTCGTGAACCACGATTATCCACCTCCTCGCCCTTCCCGTATCCCTTCTTTATTTCTTTCATACGGACGATGATAAATCCGGCTCTTCCGTTTCGAGCACCCTTCTTCGAGTTTTGCGCGCATAATTGTTCAGGAAACGTTAGCGGTAGTATAAATGGATTCAAAGGGAAATGGCCTCCCGGAAGTCTCATCTTTGAAGAGATGACAAATCGATTCGGACGATTAGTCGAACTAACCAGTTTATCAATAATTTCATTTATTCGTTCTACAACGTAACAAATAAGGACATTAAATTATTGAAAGATCCATTAGCAAGAAATTAACGAACATAAAGTTATGATAAGCGACGATGTAGAAAAGTCGAGGCAAGAAAGGTGAATCCTTATATTTTGTTGTTTATTATTTCGAAGGTTCACGAAGAATCTTTCCATCCCTTTAGTGTTCTCTCATCGACCGCGCGATACGACAGAACGGCGGTGGTACGTCGTCTACGTCGTACGTTACGCTCGAGGGGAGCCGCTTCTCTCTGTCCTCCGGTAGGCGTGGCGGAATCGGGAGATGATTTATCCCTTGCGAAGCGGTAACTGCCGAGATCGTCGACTAAACGACCGCGGTCCTTCGTGTATTAACCGTAATGCACTCTGCCTCGCCATTGTGTACACTCTATACCGCTATACCTACTACACATTTTGCTAGGAACAACTTTGGACTTCTTTCTTGGACTGGCTCTCTCTCTCTCTCTCTCATCCTTATGTTCCATTTTTCTCTTTTGTCTCTCTCTCTCTCTCTCTCTCTCTCTCTCTCTCTCTCCCGTAAAACCATTTTCTCTCCTTTGTAACAACCTACCCTAAATGAACCATGAATCGTTCCAACTGTTTTCTTACGTAAGTCAAAAACTTTAGTCCTTTATAGCTAACTTTCCCAGACAGAAAGAAATCTGATTGTTTTATTCTGAAAAAGTTATATCCGAAATTAGCCAGGCATTAAGTCGAAATAGCAAGCTTAGAAAAAAAAAAACGGGCCCATCCTGTACCCCTATGATACGTACACCTATGTCTATAAACGTGAGAGAGAAAAAAAATGGTTTTTGTGTCACTTTAGCTCCGAGACGGCATATGGGGTCACGCCCACGAGGTGCTGCTGTTCGACCGACGAATTTTCCCGTTGCGTCCCTCTTTCAAAAGCGGCCTTAGCACGCGCCGTAGCCTGCGAAAATGTGGCTCGCCTGCGGTGTATCTCGGTAATTTCCAGCTACGAGGTGATCCCGTGGGAGCCTGCGTTTAACCTTCGACTTTGGAAATTCGACAAAAGGCAAACGCTAGCAGGCAAACACAGACTCGATTTGTCAAAACATCCTTTCGTGGAGATTGCGCTTTTCGTTCGATTATTTCCACGGAATAATAGCAAGTCACTTCTAACTCGTTTATTTTTAGGGGATGGTAAGAAAGTTATTTCGATCTCTCGAGGAATTAAAACGGTATTTAAAGATCATTGGAAAATGAATATAGGACGAATCGTCGATTAACGAGAGAAACGATAAAATCGATAAACAGCAAGGCTTCATTCTCTCAACGATTCTTTCATTAATTTTTCTTTCGAGTCTCTTGATAAGCAAAAAAGTCGGGAAAAATAAGATGAATGCATACATGTATATATCGTATGATATTCGCACATTTTTATTGCCCTCTTTGATACACACACAAAGTATGCGCTATATGTATGTGTATATATGTATATGTATATATATATATATATAAATATATAAATAAATATATATGTGGGTGTGTGTATATTTATACGTATATACACACACACAAACACACACACACATATATATATATATATGTATATATATATATATATATATACGTAGGAGAAACGTTGTCGCAACGTTCTGCGAGACACCGGTATAATACAGCTGCGATAATCACACGGCAAATCGATACAATATCACCGTAACAGAGTAGAGCGCGATAGGGTAAAACCGTGCCTAACGTAAATTATCTATAATATGCATGACCGATGTATATACAATACGATCCTAGAGATACGCGCGTTCCTATTTACAGCTTTCGATTCTTATGTCTATTTACCGTCGCGGCTACCGTCGCGCGTTCACTCTTTTTACTCCTTCGTTCTTACGCTTTGCACGTGTGTCTTTTTCTTATCCAGTTAGTAGCGCCGGGTGCAATGACTCTTTTCTTTAAAGACCCCCAGAGAGAAGGGGTTTTTCGTTGAGAAAAAGGTGCGAGGAATATTAAGAAAAAAGAAGAGAAAAAACCAAAGAAAGAAAAAAAAAAAAAAAAGAAAGAAAGGAGGAAAGAAAGAAAAAAAGAAAAGACTCGATTTCAGACTCACGGTAGCAGGTAGGTGGTAATTATTGCGCCGAAGGGAATGTATATGTAACAACGTTATCCTGATAAAAAGTAAAAGAAGATGTGAGCGATAGATAGCGATCGCGATTCGAGCGTTCACTACCTTCCAGCCGAATTGAGTCCATCCCGATGAGCTGGCACGCTGAAGGCCCTTAATCCGACGCCTACGCCGATTCCAACGCCTACGGCCAAAGGTGAACTTTGCAATTGACTGGGTAAGTTCATCGAGGAGCTCACCAAACCCATAGCGTCGGAAACGAGAATCGAGGAGGACGAAGTCGCACAAACTTCGTTCACAGTCGCCCCCCCTGCTCCTGCCGTAGACGTTGCAGTCGTCGTCGTCGTCGTTGTCGTAGTCGTTCTTATGCGCGCTGGTCTTGCACATTTCTCCAAATGATGATGATGCGATCTCACGGCCAATCGACTCACGTGAACCGGTATTGGTACGACGATTCTCGTACCGTTTCCGGTATGTTGTCCGGTACTTCCACCGTGACGGCCACCGGCTGCGCCCGAGTTTGACATCGACGAAGCGTTCGAGCCGATTCCTCCGCTGCCATTGAGCCCAGCTTTGACTCTCTTCCACTTTGCTCGACGATTTTGAAACCAGATCTTGACCTGGACCTCGGAAAGCTTAAGGGCATGCGCTATGTGCGATCTCTCCGTTAAACTGAGATACTTCTTAGCGTGGAACTCCCGTTCAAGCTCGAGAAGTTGTTCCGACGTGAAGGCAGTTCGTCTACGACGAGCTTTGTTTCCGGACGACGAATTAGACGAGGAATTTCCACGGGCACTTTCGTGACCTTGTCCATTGGGAGAACCGTTGCTTCTGGTACCGTTGACGGAGCCGTCGGTAGTATCGAGTCCCTCGCCAGTACCGCTCGTTCCTCCGCCTTCGTCTTCGCTCTCGGCAGAGGCTCGTCCATTTTCTGATCCTGAAAGAAAGAACAAGGGGAAGAGGGGAAAAAAAAGATATAACGTCACGCTGTATAAATTTATATCTTAGGATTTTCCACCGTCCACGCGTATGTATTAATCTCGTTATAATAGCTACGTTTACCGGCGGCGCTCGACTGTTCTTCGTCGTAATTTGATCAACCGTCGCGTAGAACACATTATGCGAATTCTCGAAAGGTCGTGTGCTATTAAGTAATTACGTCATTATGTTATAGCCAACTTGCACTAGCGAGTGATTATAGTTAGAGGTCCGATCGACCACGTACCAAGGTTTCCTTTTTTCTTCTTTCTTTCTTTCTTTCTTTCTTTCTTTCTATTTCGTTTCTCCTGTCGTGTCCGCGAGTCTCCTTTCTTTCACGCGGATCTTATTATTGTGTAATAGGTGTTTAGCCTCGGAGCGGGCTTCCGATCAAAATGCAAAAAGAACTCGCACGATTTCTTTTTTCATTTCCTTGTTTTCGAAGGTGTAGCGCGTCTGACCGCGACCGACCGGTCGAAGCGATCGAGCAAGAGAGTTTGATGCACCCGAGTCGGCCTTCATTTATTCAAAGACTTTCGATTGAATCGGGGCAAAACGCTTCCGCGAGAACTCTCGCTCGATTGTGTTCTTCGTTCGTACGAGCTAGTAGCTCGTGTATCGGCCCGGACGGCAAGTTTTCTCGGCACATCTGTTCTCGGGCGCGCTGTCCCCTGACAGTCTTTACACTTGAAGAGAAAATCGAATCGATCGATTCCCCTCTTCTAGACGAGGATATTGCGTCTTCATTCCTTTCGTCTTTCGAGCAACTTTGTCGAGCTGGCTGGGTGCATCTTTCGATTCTTATGGTTATGCGCGAGCGTAGTAATAATGAGCAATAAAATGTTTAACGGGATAAAGCCTTTGGAGGAAAAAGAACGGTAAGCTCGAGTGCGAGTCATTGAAAAATTAAAAGGACTTGATACTTCTACGAACACCGCGTGCTTTTAAAGCGATGAGAAATGAGAGAAAAGGCACAACTTATGTACTATTCTCTCTATCTCTAGCTTATTCTTATCGCGAAGATTACTTAAATGCGCGAGTATTTCCAGGAAACGGTTAAAGCTATTTGGGTGAAAGGCACGCTTGGAATCTGGATACGTCGGACTGCAAAGCAAATCCTCTCTCTATCTATCTTTCTCTTCCATTGAAGCATACTAGCGCATACGTCGCGACGAACACGTTCTCAACAGGGTGCCGTCTACTAAGTGAAACGCTGGCGATACGCCAAATCGCGTTTCGATCCCACTTCGTCGATCGTTTTTCATTGAAACTTTGCGCTGTTCTCTCTCTCTCTCTCTCTCTCTCCCTCTCAAAGTTCCAGGCTACTCTCTTCTCCATTAAAGATCGAATCGAGCTACTACTGTCGTTCGGTTCGATTTTTTTTTTTCAGAGTTAAATGAACTTTGTACAGTTCTTAACGATAATAATAATCGTCGGAAGGAGTCAATCGATATACAAAGTTACACAGCCGTGTCTCGGTGAACTCATTAAGAAGTGTCGATGTAATAATTTCATATATCGTTTTAGATCAGTTGAATTTAGTGGTGCTCGGAAGTTGCCGAGCGGAAACGATTAAATTGGATCATGAATTATTTTGCTATTCTAAATCACGAGGATAATTAAATTCTTGAGAGTGACCTATCTTGACGAGGATAACGCGAGAATATTATTGGACATTTTTAACGAGTATACTTTTACGAGAGCGTGGTGTCTATCGATCGAGTCAATTCGCGATCCTGGTCATCGGGAGGGTAGCGCACGTTTTTTTTTGCCTCAAACATAGTCGAATCTCGCCGACGGATCCTCCCATATCGTGTCGTTCGAGATGCAGGGTCCACGGTGGGCAATGAATAAGGAAAAGTCGTTGCGTCGTTTGGAAACTGCGGTAAAAGCGAAAAAGTTAGGGTCTTGCTCGTGAACGTCAGTACGATAGGAGGAGGAGGAGGAGGAGAGAATTTGGCCCGACCACCGGCCACGAATCGAATAGAGAGAGTGTTCGTCGTTACAATTCAAGAATTATCTTCGAAGAATGGAGATGGATCTCTTTCCGAAGGCGAGCCAGAGAATAATAATAATAATATCGAATGATTTGATCGCGTTAAATGACTCGATCGAGCGATAAGTCGATATAGATACATGTGAAGTACCTATACTATTGATCTCTCTCTCTCTCTCTCTCTCTCTCTCTGTGATCGTCTTCTTCTATTTTATTAGTTACATCTTCGGCTTAATAGGTACATAAGGACTTTGCGGCACAAAGTACCACCGTGACCTCGTTCGAGAATAATTTCGTCGCGATCGACGCAGAGATGCCCGATATAGCGCGACGCGCGGTCGATCGGCAAAACGTCAGATAGCGAGGGAGAGAGAGAGAGAGAGATAGAGAGAGAGAGAGAGAGAGAGAGAGAGAGAGAGACACCGGAAGCAATTATCGGGATCGTCGAAGGAAGTCGCGTGCGCAAGACGACGCAGAGGGTATTTCTGGATGCGACATGAAATTTCAATCGGGTTTATTAACGGTCGGCCAGGCAGTTTGTCGCCTGACGTTGCTGCTCCTTCGTTGTATAAGAGACAAGGAGAAGAAGGGAAGAAGGGGATGTAGTTTGGATCGATATATAAACCGAGACGCGGCGCACAAACGTTTTCCTTTGTATTGGTGATTTCATTAAGTCTTCTCGTTCCACAAATTAGCGAGAATAATTGCTTCACGATAATCGAGATTCCTCGTCTTTCGTATTTCGTCGAAAATCATCATCGCTTTTTGTTGTGTTGCTTCGTCCCGTAGGACTCGGAATATCTCGTTGAATGGTTCACGAATAATAGTCACAGATCAACAATGAAAATCTCGTAATAAACGTTTACGTTGCTAGTAAATAGTACCTAAGTAAGTACCTACTTCTCAATAAGATTCAACATTTTCAAATCGCTTCTTTTTTGTTTCTTTTTCTTTCCTTTTTTTTTTTTTTTTTTTTTTTTTTTTTTGTCCAAGAGAGTTTCATGTTTCATTATTCATCGATAATCCCTTCTTTAATTCATACATTGTTTGCGTTTGAAAGCCGCATCGAATGAATAACTCTCTCTCGACGCTCCGTCGAGCACTCCGTGTTCATAATATTGATCGACGACGATCCCGTATCCCGTTCTTTATCAAATTGTTTTCTAATCGAATTGTCGCTAATTGTAAGCGAGATGCGGGACATTGCATAATCGACATATTTCAACATTTTTTCCTTTCTTTCTTTTCGCACCTACCTCTAATTATTTTCATCTCGCGGGAAAAAGAGATTTCATTGGCAGCCGTGTGTGCTCTTTAGCGCGTTGCCTACCTACCTCCTAGTCTCTTGGTTAATTATTCGAGCGTGTTACAAATATCAAATACATTCCCCGAATTTTCCAAGCTCGCATACGTGATTACCGATCGATTACCACCATGCATAATTGCATTCGTCGTCTTCCACGTCAGCGTCGTTGTAAATCTCTAATGAGCTATTCCAAAAAAATCGTCCGTCTTGCATACCAAAAAAACCTTTTTTCCCTCTCGTTCAATTGAAACAAAAGTAGGATGTAAATCGTTAGATTACGTAGAGGAACGAGCGAGGAGAATTGGTCATAAAAAATTTAAAGGGTATCATCGTGCACATAGGTTTGCGATAATCTCATTTTTGGATAAAAGTTTTGACAAGGAGACAGTGGTCGCGTCATTATCGTCGTCGCGAACGCAAGGACTTCGGCACTGTGTGTCATAAATGACCGATGACAGATTCCCCGAAGCCATTTCGTCGTGCATACAAAATTGATTCGGTCGGCGGTACATCAATAAAAAGTGACCGGCCACGAATAAAAGCACGCGGCTACCGTCGATCGTCCATTCGGCCCGCTACCTTCGGAAATACGTGATCGGTGATCCTTCGCGGTCTTTTGTGAGTTTCGACTTTCGAACCTTCCTATACACTATTTCTCCCCAATCTCTCTCCCATCTACGTCTAGGAATTTTCATTATTCTTATTTTCCGAGAATTAGTCGCGCTCGCCATTCAGGATATATCTCGATGCGACACGTCGAAAACGTTCCTGTTTGATTATTGACACTTATCGATATTTTTTCGAGAACGATAGCTGCTACAACGTCCAATTAGCTATCGTAAAATTGAGTTTTTTTATCCGAATCGATGAACTCTATCGATGAATTTCACCCATGAGGACGTACGTAAGATTTGGGTCACGGTTCTATTCGAGTCAACGAATGATTTTTTTATCAAGACAAAGAGAGACCCGTCTTACTCCAACTTGATAACCTTTATTCAAGAGTTTTAATGCCGATCATTAAATTTCGTCTTCGTTGATTATGACGAATTACGTGCAATTCAAGAATTATTCTAAAGTATTTTTATTCGTGGATATTAAAAATTTTTTACCGACTCGTACGGATTTGAAATTGCATAAAATTAATATTAGGTTTTATTCGGAGGTTCCTTTTTCCTTTTTCTTTTTTTTTTTTTTTTTGTATTTACGTAATGGTAAAGAATATAAGAAGGAAAGGAAGGGAGCGGGAAAAAAAAGTTGCGATGGGACGAGATGATGACGGTCGAAAAAGTAGGAGGGAGAGGGGGACGCATGCTCCTCCCTCATGTACGAGGATTTCGCGAAACGCGAGAAATCGCATCGGATTAACGAGCGTTTACGAATTCCATCAACGTTCTCCCACGATGCGCGGTACCCTACGATCGAATCGACCGGCAAAGGAACGAGATACACGGTAGCGTGCATAAATTATTTTATCGAGAAGGCTCTCCTACCTTATAGCTTGCGTGCGCGTATACGTACGTACGCTCTCACAAACGACGTGTGTAATGGTGGAACGACTCTACTACACCTACGGTGGACGGTGGATCCTGGTCGAATTTCAAGCGCCTTTCCACGAAATCGAAGACGTATAGCAATTTCCATTTTTAATACTTTCTTCGAATCGTTTCTTTCGTCGAATCGACACGAGCTTACTTGTAAGAGTCTTTGTTTTTAAAGCCTCTTGAAAAAACTCACCTAGTCTCGATTTGGAGAGATCGTGAACAGGAGAGGGCGGTGAGTCGATGCTACCTTCGTCGTCGCTGTCCGTGAAACTGGTAGATCCACGCTGATTTATAGACCGATGGAAGGTATTGTTGTTGGGATAAGCCGCACCCTGAAGATGATTCGTACCAGCTCCCAAATGGTGAGCTAATCGATTCTGGTGCAAATCCTGATGAGAAGGATAACTGACCGAGGAATGTGGCGGTAACATTGGGACGCCGGAAGCACTGCCGCCGCCGCCGCCGCCGCCGCCGCCGCCATACATTCGCATAGGTAGCCAAGCCCCGTACAAACTCAACGGTACACCAAAACCTAAAATCAACGATTCCTTTGCTTTGCAATCCTTATTTAATGCTTTTAAAATGTTTGAAACTCGAGACCAACCTGATGGCAAAGCAGTAGCAGCCGCAGCCGTCGCAAGATAATGTCGTTGATAAAGATATTCTCTCTCCCTTTCACTACCTTCTTCATTTCCATTGGTCTTTTCGTTCTTCGACATACCGATGTCACCGGTACAATTCCCTCTTGCACCCGTGCAACTTCCTATGAGACTCTCGATGGTAAATGGCTTTGGCGTTGGACGTCGAGCGATCTTAGATTCGGCGATCGACGTTTCCAATTCGTCGCTCGCTGAACCAACGTCCAACTCCGTTTCTTCGATATTCGAATCCACGTCCATGTTCGATCAAAAAATCCCTTTAACCTTTTTCACCGAAAAAAATGCATCGTCCGACCTATCGAACGAACGTCATTTTAATTATCTTCCAACAGGATTCTCGATTTCTCTTCAAGAATCACAAATATCGTTCGTCCATTAAATCCATGGATCCATCGAATGCACGATCTATCTGCCTTCCTCCTCCTATTTCTCACGGATCTCAACACAGAACTTTGAAGCTCTTGTCCTCATCCTGACACATGTTAATTCATCGCATCTCTCGATCACATTGATGGATATATTTACACAGAGGGAGAGAGAGAGAAAGAGAGAGAGAGAGAGAGAGAGAGAGAGAGAGAGAGAGAGAGACGACGACGACGACGACGTCACAGTCCACGCGAAAATAGGAAGAGAGAAGAAGCAACGAGAGGAGAAGTAACGTGCATCGACCTTATCGGGCACGAGTCGACGGGTGACTGGCGAAGCTCGTCGGGCGCATTTTAATTCCTGTCTCCCCGACGTCGCGCTCCTCGTGTTTGTCCCGGCTTCTCAACGTCCCTGCTTCTCGGGCAAACTCGCGACTGGCAGTGGTCGTGGCGTTTCGAGGCCTTCCTCGCGCAACCATTGGCCAACGCTACAGCCAACGACGTCGTAGGGACGCCGCCTATTCGTGCCTATCCGCCATCTTGCTGCTCTCTCGCACTTTTCTCGAGATATCTCGTCTTCGTCTGAACCTTCTCCGTGAACTCGATCCTCCAAGGGTCGTCTCCTTCGCGAACCCAACGATATCAACGATATCGTTCATACTTCCTTTTCACGATTTGTCCGTTCATTTTATCCTCTTTTTACCGATTTTCATCCCCTCATTTTCCATCCTTAAGAATTCCTCGGTGATCGAGCTAATGGGAAACACGTTGGTCTTTCGCGAGTGAGAGCTATAAAAATACGCGGGAGAAGAACGTGTTCGGTGGGCTACAGCGTCGTGGCTCGTTAACGATGATGTCCTCTCATCATACGTACGAAACATCACCCAATCCCGTAACTCCATTCGCATTTGCGTTGGCGTTACGTCCATCAGCCTTCTTCTCGTAATTATACGATAATTGTAGATACTTCTTTTTCGATTACGAAACTTGATTAATGCGATTTGAAGGAAGATTATAATCCAGTCCCCAGCTTGTTAGCTCGTTTTCGAGCCAAACTAATCGCTAACATCGAGCTAATGGCGACGTTATTTCGATGCTCGTTAACGTGACGTGACTCTAATTGGGCTTAACCGAATCTAAAGTTAAACGAAGGCGTCGTACCAAAAGGCAGGGGGAGGGGGGGGGGCAGAGAGAGAGAGAGAGCGAGAGAGAGAGAGAGAGACATCAGGCTGGGAATTTTCGAGCTGAAGAGTCGCCGCAACGTCTCCTACCGTGTCTCCTGGCCGAAAAAATAAAACGCACGAGTAAATAGAAAGGCCCTCCGCTAAAAATATCTAGACGAATAATAATTTTTCGAGGTGGAACCTTTCGGTAACATCGGACATTTTAAGCGCAGGAAAAGCATTCGACTTCCGCGTACGGCGGATACGGTTTTACGATGCGTTACCAGAGATAAAGAGGAGAGAGGTTTTACGGTGCATGCAAACGTCTTCGACAAAAGAAGCGAACTTATGCAGCTTAACTGACGAAGAAACGGAAACGAGAATTCATCGAGAGCACGCGAGCGTTTTCATAGATGGTCAAACTGCCAGTTAACGCATTGTAAAGCACAAATTCCTAAATATCCGAGTTGAGATTCGCGGAAAACTCGACCGAAACGGATTCGTTGCGTCTGCTCGCCTAACCATGACGTCCCTCTCTCGCGAGAATCGAGAGATTTCTACTCGAGATCTTTGCTATTTTTAGATAGCTTCCTTTTGCTTTCTTTTCATTCGTCTACTTCGTACGAGAGGACCTATGATTTACGTCGTGGCACAGCGACATCGAATGTTTTATTCCACCGTATACTGCATCCATAATATCAAACTATATCTGTATAATCGAACTCGCAACGATTTATATTTTGGCATTGAACCAATCCTCCTTTCGCCATAATTTTTCTCCTTTAAAACTTTGTCAATTTTGGATAATTAATCAACTTTATAAATTGTCTTTATGAGAGAAAGATGATTCGTTTCAACGAACGCGACTCGTTCCTCAATTACGTAAGGACTCGTGTCCTTAAATCGTGGTGCTAACTATAATAGCTTACCAATGTAAACACGCTTACGGTTTTACACAACGTATATCTCTATATAGTACGTTTACGCGGCGACGCTCCATATATGGTATTCCATTGACCTATAAAAATTCTTGGAATCGACTCGACTCGCCGGAATAAACAGAAAGGAAAAGGAAAGAAAAAAACCCCGCCAGAGTTCGACGAACTCGTTCATTCATTCGATTCAAGTGGTACATTTCGAAGTATCCCTTGATGAGACCCCGCGACCAGTATGCTCCGTATATTACACGCGCTCGTTATTTAATGGAATAACAGATGGTATTCTTTTTTTCCTTTTTTCAACGTTAGTCGCGTCCATTTTTAAAGGAAAGAGAAATCGATGATCATTGCTCATAACTAAAATTGTTCGCGATACCGTGTCCGTACGGATGCTCAGACGGCCTTAAATCTTGTTCTTCTCTCTCTCTCTCTCTCTCTCTCTCTCTCTCTCTCTCTCTCTCTCTCTCTCTCTTTCTCTCTCTGTCCCGAAGTAGGCTCTTGGTAAACCCGCTTCTTTGTTTTTCGCGGCAGAGGCGTCCTTGCGCGACCCGCAACGCGCGTCGTTACGCACGTGTGAACGGAAACCGTCGACTCTTAAACGCCTCGACTCTCGGAGCCGCGATATGCTCGACGTTCTTCGTTCGTTTTTCGAGCCGAGTCGAGCATCTTTTAATTGCCTGCCGCTTCGTCGACCGGGAAACGTGATATATTTATATGTATATCTATATGTATGTGCATGTACATCCATGGGATCGGTCGGTCTTACACGTTTTCGACCATTTCTTTCTTCCTCCGCTATTTTTTTCGATCGATCAACGTCGAAATGTCGAGCAACGTGGCTGGCTGCTCGAAAAAGATGGAGAAAGAATGGAAAGAAAAAAGAAAAAAAAAAAAAAATGGAAAAAGAAACGAGGAATCGCGAATCGAAGGGAACGGGACAGACGCGTTTGCGTGACGCGGCAAGTGCGTGCCGCGAACGAACGAAATCGATGGTTAGCAAATTGGTGGGCGTTGAGAAAATGAGACGGCACGTTTACCGGCGCGTTTGTAATGGATTAGCCCAAGACTCCCTCCTCCGTTTTGTCGGTAGTTCCGGACAAATTATACACGACGCTTAAGAGGGACGTCATGGCTTATCTATGCACCTACATATATATATATATATATATATACAGACTAGAGAGAAAGAGAGAGAGAGAGAGAGAGAGAGAGAGAGAGCCATCCACTACCTTCGTGTCAGAAGCGCACGCTTAAGCTCGACCGGAATTATGAATGTGGGAGATACTCCTCCTTGGAGCCTTACTTCCGATAGAAATTTCTATCGTTTGCGAGTACGGCTACTCGAGATCGAGAATAATATCGAAAGTATCGATGTCGATTAGAGGGAGGAAGAAAACGATCTACAAAGTCAAACGTACACTCTTTGACATCGAAAGGGTTATGACTTTGACCAATCCTTATAATCATCTTCCTTCATGGAATCATGCGTGCAAAAAGTAATCGTTTTTCTAAAAGGATCGTTACATAGTTTCTTGTAAGTTTGCACGGTTTTACGGATACTGTTTCTCTCTCTCTCTCTCTCTCTCTCTCGCTCAACGTAAAAGACACACGCATCGCCGCCTTCATTTCACGCGTAATCGAAAACACGGTCCCGTTTCAGCCTCGCACGCTGCTCGACCTCGAGCTTCGTCCCAAGATAGCAGCCCGTTTAGTCGTGTCGCGTACGATTAACTTGATTTAGACAGGACGCCCGTTTAACGTCTTCAACGCTCCTCGATCCAGCCTCCTATAAATTACCTCCCACTTTTTGTCCGTCGTGGCGTCCGCGCGACAAGTGTGTTGGCGATATTTACCTTTTCTTTTTTTCTATTTTTTCTCTCTTTTTTCTTTTTTTTTTCTTTTTTAAAGAAAAAAGAAAGAAAAGGAAAAGAGAAAAATACATAGGAAACTCTCTCAACGAATAGATGCTTCCGTTCGAATATATATTTTTAAATCAGAGAGAAAATCAAGATGGCCCTTGTTTAGAACGTGGAATTAGATCAGGGAAAGAGGATAAGGTACGCGTATATGGACACGTGTGTGTTCGATGAAAAAGGAAAAATCGTGAATGTCGGCGACACGGTGCGGCGCTTCGAGAAGGACGCACGTGTGGACACGAGTCCTGACGTGCGTGTGACACGCGTGCGTGAGCGTACACCTTGCTCGTTCGGAGGAACAGATACGTAGATAGATAGAAAAGTACGCGGTGAAACCGAGGAGAAGGCGGTCGCGTTGTTTAACGCTGTGGCGCATGGTAATCACGAAGTCGATTGATTAGCCGACAAAGTCGTGCCGACAAATTAGAAGAATGCCATTTACGTTCTCTCTACTTTTCTCTCTCTCTCTCTCTCTCTCTCTCTCTCTCTCTCTCTCTCTCATCTTTCTCTTCCCCTTTCGTCGAAGGCAAAGCATGTACGAGTATCGTACAGAGGGCCGACGACGAGACGAAGATTATCTGGTACGAAGTTCGTTCCTGTTCTCGAGACGAACGACGTCTGTCGGCTTGCTCCGTGCATCCGAATGCGCCACTGTCGTGCTTTGAAGTGTCCCGACCAACCGGGAGAACCCCGAATGACCCTATATATCTTCTACGTCTCTCTTTCGTTCGCTTTCTCTGCGATAGGAATGAAAGAAAAAAGCAATTACACGCACGCTCGATGATCCCGATTCTATCTGTCGGTCTCGTTTATGAAAATGAATATAACCGCGACGATTTCAACGCGCGTTTCCACGTTTACGATGTGAAAAGTTCAGAAAGTAAACTCGCCTCGTTCAACTTTTTCTAAAACGGATATATTCGGCTTATTATTTTTATGGATAAAGTTTGTTAATTTGTTACCCCGTTGAGATCGCGATCGATACGATTCGATATAACGATTTTCCACTTAATCAATCCTATGGTCCTTCCGTATCTCGTCGTTCATTGTAATTGATATAATAAAAGTAAACGATCGACAGTAAACGACCCCGTGCATCGATGCTGCTGTCTATTTATACTTTTTTTTTTTCTTTTCTTTTTTTTTTTTTCTTTCGCAAACACATCCGCGATTTCGTGGAGGAATCTATTCCCTTATCTCTCTTTTTCTTTTCGTCCCATTCATCGCGAAAATCAAAGTCGCTTCTAAGCGCACCCCAAAATGCGTCTTGGAAACGTTTCGTGGCGCGGTAACGGGCCGTCGACACAAAGGATTCAGCGGAAACGTCGAGTATACGGCGAGATCCTACAAATAATCCCGTCGAAGCGTCGCCACGCTTCGTTGGACACATAAATGCCAGGATCGTTGGAGCATGAATTACTCGCGTCTCGAATCGACGTGGCGTCGGTACGCACTAGGTACAACAACTTATAGGATCCTGTCCTATACGAGTCCTCGATATTTTTCTTCTTGCTTTTTCTCTCGTTAAACCAGTCGATCCCTACAACTTATGTTTTATTCCAATTCCTACACCGAGTATCTTTTTCTTACTTTGATACTTTTCTTTTATAGATTTCTCTAACGAAGTTCGAACGATCGATAACACCGACGACGCGTGAATTTATGTAGCGGGGAAATGTACGACGACAGCCATGAAAATATGTATAGATTTCGTGGAGAGAACACACATAAGGGGGTGAAAAGCAAGCGAAAAAAAAGAGGTTCCATGGAGGCCGTGAATTGAGAAGGACATTAAGATGCAAAAGGCATAAAATACTTAGATTTGAAAGTTAAATACGAGTCAAGTGGCGCCCCAAGCCATAGAGGGTAACCAGGCGAGAAGGTAAGACCATTCGTTTCTCCCTCTCTTCTTTGGTATATTGTTTAAATTCGAATCTTTCCTGCAAAGTTCATTCGCACTTTCGAACTTGGGATGCAATATGATGTATTGGCGCGTCACGCGCACGAATTATTGCGTAGGTTTAATACTCGTGCTTATATTCGGAACACCATTGGAATAATAATCGGAGAAAGTAAATATTAAAAGATGAAGAAAGATAAGAAATACGACGACACGGTCGGGCTTCTATACTTATAAATGTTAACTAGCGAGTAAAGTAAAAAATAAGATAATATGGATCGTGCAAAACATCACTTGGAATCTTTATAATGCATCCAAGTGTAAAAGATTAATCCGTTCCGAATCAATGGATTTGGATCATTGTTACCTGCCTCGTTTCGTTCATGAATAGGTTTGCTGTGGTAGGAATTAACGTCGAAGGGATGAGCGATCGTCTCCAATCTAATTTTTTCCTTTCTCTCTTTTATTTTTTTTCTCTTCTTTTTTTTTCTTTTTAATGTTTTAAACACGAAACGAGCCATTGTCTCGTTAAGAGAACGACGACGAGGTCGGTAGCAATTTCCTCTTGGAAGCGATATAGGCGTACGATATTAACGTTGGCACGATTTCCGAGGATTCCCCTGTGAGAGAGTATCGTCGGCGCTATTGTTCCGGTATAGCCTTAATGCGCACGTCGTTGTAAACAGCGCTACAATAGAATAACTTCGTTAGCATAATCGCGTCACAGAGTCGCCGCCGCCGCTGCCACCGCCACCGCTCGAGCTATGCTGCACCCCTTTTGGATTTTACGGGTGGTTTCCCTTTGGACGGCCTCGTGGGCGGATCCGATCCTTTGATTCCTCTCTCTCTCTCTCTCTCTCTCTCTCTCGCCTTCTCTATCTTTCTCTAATCGTCGCTCGAGTAAGAGAAGGTATTATTCGTTGCGTCGATTGATTCGTTTCCTGTCTTAATGGCGTTAATAGATGGAGCTTATCTAAGATAAGGAACCGTAGATAATTGTGGCAAATGCTATGTTCCCTGCCTCGTGTTAAAGAACGATCATCGACATTAGATATGCGGTATTCCTTCGACGTTGTCAGGAATTGTATAAAGGCACGGAACACAATTGCAGACACGCGCCTAACGAAGAGAGAAGTTTAGTCCGATGTTATGCGCCGTTTCTCTTTCCCTTTTCAAGTCCCTTTTCAATTTCGCTTCCTTTCGCCGCGGCATTTGCGAGTGTCGGGGACTCACAATCGAACGATGAGAGAGAGAGAGAGAGAGAGAGAGAGAGAGAGAGAGAGAGAGAGAGAGAAAAAGAGGAGGAGGGAGAAGGGGAGAAAGGGCTCACAATGGAAATGTTAAGCGAGTCGCGGATTCGTAACGCTCGTCACTCTCGTTTGCCACTCGAGCTAGCTAGCTAGCTAGCTAGCTACCTCGAGCTCGTGTCTGCAGACGTCAATTTGCGTTGCGCGACTGGAAGCCGACGCGCGCGCACGCGGAAGGGGAAAAGCGTTACTCCGAAACGGCGAGAACGAGAAGGACGAACGATAGCGGTGGCGATGATGTCGAGGGTGCGATATGGCTGATGCGAGAAACGACAAGCGTACTGGTCGTGCTCCCCGAACCACCCCGTTTTCTACCCTCCTCCTGGGCCTGTCCGTCGACGCTCGTGTCGACGCTCGTCACGATATGATGGCTTGCAATCAATGCTTAACCGCTTTCTCTCTCTCTCTCTCTCAGTCCCCTCCCCATTTCGTTCATTTCGCCGGCGAAAATGTTCGAGACACCTCGTGGTTCTTTATTTTGGACGTAACGATCATTTTTATCGCTAATATGCATCCTGCGATTTTTCTTTTTTATCATTCACGGATGATGAATTGGTAGGATAATTTGTTGAATTAGATACACAAGAATTTCGTCGACGTTCTTCTAAGATATCCTACGTCACATTTCGAAGAAAGCAAAGAGGGATTTTGATATGACGAGAGTCACCGAGAAACCGCAGTCTCTTCCGTTCTTGATGACGAGTCAAGGGGAGGGAGGATACCGAGAGCGTTGATAAAAGCTTACGTAAATTCGTCGTCGAGCCATTAGGGCTTTTCCCCTCGTTACCCTCTCCCTTCTTGGGAATTCGACTCAGCCCACTACCTCGAGAGCAGCGTAATGCCATGAAAAATAATCTCAACCCTCTTCTCCTCTTTCTCTTCTCTTCCCTCCCTTCTCTCATACGACGCCCGCTGCGGACGTCAAAATATGACAGCTCTCTCGGGTCACCACTTTCGGGCGACAAGAGTTACCACCGCCGCAGGGGGTTGCCACGGACGATCATTAAAATAAAACGCCACTTGCGAATCCCTCTCTGTCCTTTACTTTTTACATTTCTTCTATCCTTCGTTCAACGATTTTTTCATTATACGTCTATCTATATATATATATATATATATATATATACATATACATATACATACATAAACGTATATTAAGATTTTTCTGAAAGATTCGAGTTTACGATATCATTTTACGGTATCCTCTTTGGTAGGAGAGAATTTTTTTTCACAATTGTTTGGGTGGTCAAGTTTGAATAGAAGACGAAACGATCGATTGAGAATCACTGTCGCAGGTTGGTTAAAGCTGACGGAAGCGATAAATGGTTTGCAACCAAAATCCCCCTCTCGCTAGGAGATGCTAATTCATATTCATAGGTGTAGCGTTTAGCATTGCGACGCAATGAATTCTCTAAGGGAGTTTTCATTGGAAGATGAGAAATAAAACGAAAGAACCGATCTCACGTTGAAATAGTTTGACGTCGGTAAGAGATGCCGCTCAAAGGACTCATTATTTTCAATGTGATCTTTTTGCGTATATAAAACTTTCGAAATGAATATATTTGACAATTGAGATGTACTTGCTATACTACTTGCAATTATAACAAAAAATTAACGAATGTGACGTTTAGAGCTTCACGTTCCACCACAAATTTATTTTTCCTTCTTCTTTTTTTTATACACACACACACACACACACACACACATATATATATATATATGTGTTAGATCTTTCTATTCGTGAATATGCTGCCATCTTTTCGTGGCAAGATCGAACTACAGAACGTACTGTTTCATCTGTCGAGTAAAAACTAAAGTAAAGACTAACGGTGGTAATTTTTGATCCATTTGTGAAGAACTATTTTTATTATTCCTAAAGGCGTCAGAATATTGGCGATTACTCGATAAAAGAGACATAATTATTAGATAAGTTTAAGAAAAATATAAAATCTGTTTCATTACTACGCAGTAATAATAGCACAATCGAAATGGTGCCATTTTTTGAGACGTGTAGTACGTATATAATTATTTGTATTAAATTTCCATATGTGACGACGCGATGAATTTGATTCATTTAGCCGTGACATTAATTGTTACGAATTAAATAATAACGTTCCTGAACATAATGATAATCATATAACTTCAAGTAGCATTGAAAATAATTTTGGAAATGATTCATCGATACGTTTAAAAATTAGTAAATCCCGCGATAGAAAGAGCCAATCAGGAAGCGCGACAGTTTTACTTTCAACGTACTTCTTGCATCATTCGGTTAGTTTGAATGAAGAGGATGATAATGGTGGTATTTGTGTTTTTCTTGTTAAAATTTAGTGACAGTCAAGAATTACGGACTTAAATGAAATAAATAAAACGAACGTGCTTTCGTACAATTTCATCACACCGTGTTTGTGACCTTTGCATCGAGTATACGTTATATGCTCCTTAAGTTTCACGAGCGGTACTGGTATGTTAATTTGTATTATTTTTTAATGATATAGTAAGTTTTATTTCAAGATTATAATATATCGTATTATCGAGATGTCTTTTTATTTGCGTCGAATAAAAAAGTTCGTCATAGACGAGCAAATTGTGTACGAGACCATGAAGCGATCACAATGTTATTGGTTAAATACGTGTCTATCGTAAAATATTATTTAACAAAGTAATGGATTTTGATTGATTTATTTATCAAAGTGCAATAATATTATTATTATTATTATTATTATTATCAAGTATAAGATAACTAATTATAGATAAATTATTTCAAGTATCATTATTTTTCTCACACTATATAAAGTATTTTACATACAATATATAGAGAATATAACTGCTATAGTTTGGGTTAGATATATATATATATATATATTGTTAGAAATCTGACGACAATTCCATGGTTATACCGTCGGTTCTACTTTCATTGATTTCACATTAGGCTTCCTTAAATGATGATAATTTGGTAATATCCTCATTAGATAGTCGAGTTGTCCTACCTGTGGCTAAAGCGAAAGGAGAGTAATATTAAATTTAGATACAAGGGACATAGGAGAATATTAAAGGTGTTGTTGAAAAATTGTCTTATCATTACGAATGGTTTGTCATTCATTTCTCTCCGTTGGCATCTGCTGCCATATATTACAGTATTTTCTGGAACAGTTTCCTGTTCTACTAAGGAACAAGCTGTTCCTATTACACATCCGTTAGTTAGTTCTACGTCACTAGAAATGTGTGCTATAAAAGATAAAAAAGATTAATATAACGTAGAATTACAACAAAAGCAAAACGAGGAGAAGGAGAAAATGTATCACCTTTAGTTTCTAAAATATTGTTATCCCCAACTTTATGCGCTTCGCAGATACAATCTACCTCGAAAACATTATAGTTACCAATTATTTGTACAGGTATTATTGTGGATTCCGGAGCATCTGGTGGTGATCTGCACAAAAGTATTGGGCATTAAGGGATCCTATTTCAAATATGAAAATTTGTTAGTCCTACCTGTTTGCTATTGTTGCCATCTCTTCTATAATATTTCCTTCTCCGATAATTATTGGGCCAGCTTCAGCCAAAATGCTTGCCCTAGGATGTACTACGGTTCCTGTACCGATCGTGATATCTCCTTTCAAGATACTTTCGTCGCATATTACCGCTCCACTAGCTATCTTCAAACTGAGCGGTAAAGCGAAATAATAATTGTATTATTAAATTGAATAATCGACAAGAAAGAACGTAGAATAGTACACGCGTTCCTAACCTTTAAAAGGTTATTAAGGAAGAAAAAGTATTTAAAGTTAAAAATTGATATAGATAATCATTGATAATAAGTTAATGTAATTGATCAAACGAATATACTTGAAAGAAATATTGTTGTAAATAACGATTAAATAAAATCTTACTTGGAACGTCGACCGACGACAGACGAGCTTATGTTAGACGTCATGCTTAGGACAGAAGCGCACTCTGGAGGGAAAGGAGTACATTAAAACAGATGAATCATGTGTCAACGTAGAAGAAGAACGAATAATACCGTTGGCACGCGTTTTTTCTTTCTTTTCATATTTTTGATTTTTACATGGATACGTACAGGCGTCGTTATATGGAGAAGAAAATCGATGAATTATCATAGAGAGTTTAATAGATGTTTAATAGAACAGACAATTGATATCGTTTCAAATGAAGATTTATTAGCAACAATTTTTTGTTTTTGTTTAATTTATTGCACAGGGTTTGGCGGTTTATTTAGGTTTTTAGTTAGCATACAATTAACAAATTTCTTCATCGGGATGAACGTTTATTGAAGATTCTACAATAGTCTCAGAGGCTGAGAGTATCAAATGTGTTTGCTGCAAATCAGAAAATAACGAACAGTGTGAGGCATCTATGGGGAATTAGCCTTTCCTCGTAGCTGATAATTATCGTTCCCCAGGATGCAAAAAAGTTACGTTAGAATTATACTATTTGTTTTCTCGTTCGATTGATCTATCTCAGTGTTTCGTATAAAACAGATCTTATATCATCGCTAGAAAAGGAAACAATGTAAAATATAATGGTTCTTAGAGAAATTCATCATTGAAGGGATATACGCTAATCGAAATCGAAGAAGAACTAGCCCTTTAGGTGTATATTAATCCTGTCGTGACGTGCTATAAAAGAAATCTCTTACCGTTCGATAATGAATGAATCGTTCATAAACGAGCAATGCACTTTTAACGCGATTCTTACCTTTGCGTTATATAATTAGGGATGATGAAACGATAATAACGCCAATCAGTCGTTTATTTAAAGGAAGTGGCTGGATAAGCGATTACAATGGACCAACTATGGAAATAGATAGATATCACTTAGGAGAAAAAACGATACTCCTGTTTTTGTGGTGAAACATTGATTAAGTAAAGATAGAAAAAGTTTCGTCTAAACAAAAAGATCGACGTCCGAAACGAGCTAAACGAGTTTGTTGACGCAGCTTCGTTACAATTCTAGTAGTAAAAAATGACTGTATTTCGTCCTTACACGGAGTGACATCGGCTATTACATGTCGTTTATATTTCGTTCATCGTGCCTCTTAACCAAAAAGTGTTAACGAGGACAACGGCATAACTCATTATCCCCTTTTTATTTCCGCCTATATATCTCCGCATCGCTCTAGATTTCTACCTATCTCTGTGAATTCGAGCTTTTCGATTTCCATGAAAAAGTTTGTTAAACGTTCGCTATTCTATCCTTTTTCTATCCGCAAAAGTTAACGCTCCTCTTATTCTTCTTGGGATCCCATTTTATTACATCATCCTAACGATTTCTGCGAAGGCCACACGACGATCCCCTTTATTTTCGTGTCCAACAAATATCATTCGATATTCTCTACAAACCCTATTAAAATATAACTGCGATCGCGCTGCTTAAAGTCTCAGCCATTTCTTCATTCTCTAACACTTTATAACGAGATAATGTATTTTCAAAACATAAACCATGAGTATCTCCCAATTCCAAAATTCCCGATAATTCTACGAAAGGACATAGAATAGTAGTATAGGTGACCCTCACAAGTCGCGTTTTCTTGCTTATCGCGCTACACATGTTCCTTTCGTTTCGCACGATTCGTATAAATATCCTTATACCACATCCACTCAACGCCATTCGCACGCGCATAATTCGTCTATGCGTCTAATCGAAAAAAGAAACAAAGGGTTACGATACGAATTTCTCTCGGAGATCTATCATTTAAAGGTGTATATATATATATATATATATATATATATGTATATGTATATGTATATGTATATAACAATAGTTATAATTCGAGGACCCCGGTAATTTCTTTTCTTTCAAGGTACTAATAAAAATTTGTCTTTAGACGTAAAACCGTAACATCTCTCTCTCTCTCTCTCTCTCTCTCTCTCTCTCTCTCTCTCTCTCTCGCTCGCTCGCTCGCTCGCTCTCGTTCTCTCTCTCTCTCTCTCTCTCGCTCTCTCTCGCTCTCTCTCGCTCTCGCTCTCGCTCTCTTCATCTCTCTTCGACGTTAATTTCGAGGGATAATCCTAGGATGGAGTGCCGGTCACGTTGCAGTCTCTCCGAATCGTTTAGAGAATGAGCTTCCGTTTCTATGTGTCCTTTCCTGTGACTATAATCGTGGGTGTATTTGATCACTGCGTCTTTTCGCGTAGAATCGTCTAAGAAGATCTAAGCTGATCGTATCGTCGTTATAATAATATGCTGTCTTCCGTTTCTTCCGTTACTAACGATAATGATCCTCGCGGATCCTGGTGAGATTTCTTTCTCCCTTCGTCTAGCTTTTTTTTCTTTATTCGCTAGGATTTTTATTTATTTCGTATATTAGATAGATATATCCGCAACGAAGTCGAACGAGTAGAAATTTTGTCGAAAGACCGGCTCTCACACAGTGCATCATATATCCGCAGTCTTAAAGTTTACGCGCAAAATAGACTCATTACTTTTTTTTTTTTTTTTTTTTTTTTTTTATTACTTTTTTGTGTTGTATTAACTTCGAGGCGATCGCGAACGCAAGGCCGATCGTCGCTTTTTGAGGGGCCGAAGATTATCCAACGATAATAATACGATGTACGAGATGATTTTGTTGAGATTAAAAGGATTCTATCACGTACATCTTGCTTCACGTATATTTTTGCGGAATATGCGTAGAACGGCAGGATGTCCTGAGGATAATATTTTCTTTTTTCTTTTATGTTACGTTATTCGATTTGTAAATTTATTAAATGCAGCACTTCGATATTCCATGATTAATATCCATCCATCGAGTTTGTCGGTCCGTGTATCCGGGGTGCCTGATATTTACACGAAATATATCTAATGGATGTGGTATAGGAATATTAAGTTATTTTAGTGAGAACATTCGATACAAGCGGCGCTATTACTTGCAACATCTGAAGCCAAGCGATTGTAACACTTATCATCGTCGATATATCGTGTTGTGAAGCTCCGAAGCTGAAGAGATTACCCACCTTTTTCTTTATCTTTTCTTTTTTTTTTTTTTTCTCTTTAAAAGACATTTACATTCATTAACAGGGATATACTTGGTGGACGTTGATCGTATATCGAGTGCTATAACATCGTGTGTCTTGGAGTTTTTCTTGTGTTTCTTCTCAGAACATCCTGCAATGCGTTATGGACATATATGCATATATATATATATAAAAAAAAAAAAAAAAAAAAAAAAAAAAAAAAATAAAGAAAAAAAGGAACAAAAAGAAAAAAAAAGAAATTTTAATCGAATCGCGAATGAAACGCATTATTATTTTATACGATATAGACATACAAAAAAGATGCGAGTGTAGGTGGAGCTTGTTTGAAAGACTCAACGCAAGAGTGTCTAAGGATTCTGCTGCAGATAATCTGAAGATTTCGGATTCGATATGTTAAAAAAACCGGATATATCAATCGTTTCGTTAGACTCTCTTTAACGAACGAAAAAAAAAAGAATGTAGAGAAGTAACGAGATATTGTCAATGAAAAATTAAAATGGGTTTGAACGATCTCAAAATTATATTATTCTACAGATCTTACTCCATTAAAAAGCGTTTCAAAACAAATCGTATAGTGAACGGGACAGTCTTCAGATCAGCGACGCACGTATCTCACATCGAAAACTGTGATGCTCTCTCCCTCTCTCTCTCCCTCTCTCTCCCTCTCTCTCTCTCTCTCTCTCTCTCTTTCTCTCTCTCTCTCTCTCGTTCCGTTTAAAAATCGATATAAGTAGTGCGCGCGCTTTCGTAGGTGTTTATGACATTGTGTGTGGTTGTGTGTGCATGTGTGTATGTATAACGTACAAAAGGGTTAAAAGCAGAATCATTGAAACGGCGCACATCTTACGTCACCCTCAAATAGATACGATCTCCTTTCGTTTAGACATTATATATATAACTTTATATTATCCGTCAACTTTTATTTATTATATATATATATTTTTATATATTATATATTATAAAATTTAACTCCAAATTGCGATAATAACGTCTAATTGCAACGTGCGTGCGCGTGTACGTGTTGCGCCTTATTCTCTGTTTATTTATTTATTTATTTATTTATTTATTTATTTTTTTTTTTTTTCGTGTACGTGTCTCTCGCTTTCCGTTTATCTCTCATACTTTTTAGATTTCTTTCTCTCACACATTCGTATCTTCCTTTCTCTCTCTCTCTCTCTCTCTCTCTCTCTCTCACTCTCTCTCTCTCTTTTTCTTATTCATTCACTCTCACGCATTCTCGTTCTCTCTGTGGGAGGGTAAGTAAACGTGTATGTGTACGGTAGTGGTGGTAGTGGTGATGGTGGTGGCGGTGGGTGACGGTGGACGTGGAAGTGTGCATGTGTGTCTTGTGTCTAGGTAGGTCGTGAACGATCATGGATAAGATGTATATTTGCACTCGCGCGTACGTGATTCTGTGTATGTACGTGTTCGTTCGTTTTCTCTTTTTTTTTTCTCCCTTTATCTACAATTAAATAAATTCTACGCACTTACTCGTTAATCGGCAGAATAATTATGCATCCCTTAATTTCGTTCTATAAGTTATATTTAACCGTCCGGAAACGTGTCAGTCGGCGCACCGTCACGGGTTCGCCATCGCTCTCCTCTTCGCGTCGTTGTGCGATCGTCGAGATTCAAAAATTATCTCTTATGCGATTCTTTTGGTTTCTTCCTATTTTTTCTTTTCTTTTTTCTTTTCTCGCGTAATGAGAATGTCGATAGGTACGAACCGTAATTGCTAGAGCCTGTAACGCATCCAAATTTTGCTTTTGTCACTATGATCTACGATCACGCTACGATCGGCTACGTTTTATCGTCAAAAATTGGATACGTCCATTCTCTTGGGGGAGCGAGGGAGAGAAATGGACGCGACTGTATAATTAGAAAGCAAGAGAGCGATCGATTTTGTTGTTGTTGTTGTTGTTGTTGTTGTTGTTGTTAATGAAGAAGCAACAAATTTAATCGTGTAAGTAGTAACAATCGTGCGTGCGATCGCTTACGTGACAACGATCGGGCAACGACGAGCAAGGAGAGCCGATAACAGTGCGTAAAAATCGCTTCGAGAGGCTTCACCGCGGTATTGGATTATTTATTTTTAAAGTATTTAAGAAATACGTGTATTACGTATAAAGAGAGGCGCGTTAGACAGTGCTTTACGGTACCAAAACGTTAATGCGCACATAATGTGTACTCGATTAACTATCTCTACGCGCTCGCGCAGGCGTGTGTCCTATCTCTGTGTGACCGTCTTGTTTTTTTTTTTTTATCCAGTATCTATTTGTTTATATTTCTTCTTCTTTTTCTCTTGTCTCTGTCGAGCGTCTTGTCCTGTATGTATGTATGCACTTCGTGTATGTATATATGTATGTATACTGTCCCTTTCTGTATGGGTCTGTGTTTTTTACGTGTATGTGCCTTCTCTGTGCATGTTCTGTTTGTGTTCTGTACGTGTACGTGTATGTGTGTTCGCATTCTGTGACCGTCCAGGCTAGTCCCAGGACAAAATTATCTAAACGTATTTTTAATCCCCGCTCCGAGGGCTCGAGGATTGACGAATTTTGACCGTGCCGCCAAAATATACTTTTTTATATTTTTTTTATTTTTTTTTTTTTTTTTATTTTTACTTTTATTATATATGTATGTATGCATATTTATGTAATTATAATGTATTTTATTCATAGAGTAGCTCAGGACTAACGAATCACTACTGAAAGGTGTGTAATGGAAGAGGTCGGAGGATCGGTCGAACGTGACCATCGGCCATGCATATATATTATATGTATATATGTAATATTTTCTTTTTTTTCTTTTTTTTTTTTTTTTTTCTTTCCTTTTTCGTAGCTTTTTCGGTTTTTTTTTTCCTTTTTAACTTTTAGTCTCGAGTTTCATTTTCGTGATAACAAAA
>NC_062204.1:4178360-4248360 GCF_912470025.1 Vespa velutina | reverse complement strand
GGTGACGCGTCGTTCGACGACGAGTGTGCGTGTTAGTTTCGATCAATTAGCGTTAATGGCGGCGAAATAAAGAGTGGGCAGTTGGAAGGAACGGTAGAAGAGGACCAGGAAAGAGAAAAAGAAAGAGAGAAAGATAAAGATAAAGACAGAGATAGAAAGTGATGTATATATATGCATATATATATACATATATATATATATGCATATATATACACACACATATATATATATATATATATATATATATATATAAAGAGAGAGAGAGAGAGAGAGAGAGAAAAAGCAACGAGAAGTAAATATAGAAGGCTTACCGGTGGTGACCACACTGGGAAGTACTCCGGTTGCCGTAACCGCGGAGGGTGTGTCTGGTGCGACGGTGTCCGCCACTTGCGTCTGCGTCGGCCTAGGGTCGTAGGCCGTCGTACTGTCGACGTAATCGGCGCTCAGCTCGTAATTCGTCATCGCTTGATGATTGTAATAACCGGAACCACCCGTACCGGGTCCGGGCGAAGCGTACTCGCTCCCACCGTACGGGTACCTATCCATTGCGAAAAGATTAAGTCGATGAGAAGAGCCGAGATCGAGCCGTTTCCTTTTATTCCTTCGTTCGAGATAGACAGCGGAGAGCTCGGTTACGCTTCTATCTTTAGACGAGAAAATAGGTACTGACCCGCCGTTGTAAGGGTGGTGCTGATCCGAACTGCTGGGCGTTTGATGCTCGAACACACTGCTATCGGGAGCCGTTTCAGAGGCCGCTCTCATTTGTGCCCTATGAAACCTGACCTCATCCTCGACCTTCTCCCGCTGCTTCTTTGACATACGCCCGAATTTAACGGCTGAAAGGAAGAATGTTACTGCCGGTTAGAAAAGGAGCGTTACGTATCTCCGCGTATTTTCGAGAGATTCAAAGGCCGAAGGAAGTATTGAATGGCAGAACGAAGAAATGTCTAGAGAAGAAATCCTAAAGAGGTGAATTTTAATGACTCGAATTTCTAACGAACGAACATATATTTTGAGGAAATAGAGAAACGAGAAGCGAGACCCCCTATATAGGAGGTTGGTTTATTTCGTTATTACTGGCCATATCACGATAACAACGAACGAAATTCCGATCGAAATTCCCTAGAGGAGGAATTGCTTCTCCCCGGAGAGTTTTCAAGGTCTTTGACCTTGTCGTCTCGCTCGACTCCATGGAGTAAGCCACGCGCTTACTCCACTTAGGAAATCTGGGAAACTCGAGCGTAAAATAGGTACGGACGTCGTATCGAGAGGTCGATCGAGATTGCAGCACGTGACTTTTGCCCCACTCTTTCCCGCGAAAGGGGAGGAGAGCAGGAGAACGCGGAAGCTCTCGTCTCTTCGTACCCACCCGCTCGTTAATGACGACGTCGTGCATACAGAGGGAGATACGTACGTCATAGGAAGATTCGATAGACTTTGCGTGAAAACGTTTATGGTCATGGATTACGTCTTAAAAATATATTCGAACTTTGCGAGGTCGTTCCACTCGAATCTGTGCTTGGACTTCCTGTCCGTCTATTGTCCGGTTGTTGCACGATTGTTTTATCGAAGGAAAAAAAAAAAAAAATAACGTAAAGAGCAACTTAACGTCGATCGCGTCGAAACGAATCCTATTTTTATCCTCGCCGAATCCGTTCCTAGACCGAACCGAAATGAAAGTTTGCAATGTTTTTCGGTCGACGCTATCTTACTACGCGATATTACTGTCAACGAGCGACTAGAAGGATAGAGAATCTATACTATCGTCGATATGGTTCAGCGCGTACCGATTTACGAGCGTGCCAAGAGCGATTTACGATCGGAAGGGAAAGAAAAACAAGAAAAATACAAGTGGAAAGAAAAGAAAAAAAAAAAAAAAAAAAAAAAAAAAAGATCGTCTAGTTTGTGAGTCTGGCCACGGTCGAGTGCAAAGGAGAGGTCCGTTCGAATCGTGAGCGCGGACGGTCACGCGTTTTGCATGCACGCATGTACGCACGCATGTACGCACGCATGTACGCACGCATTGGGAGTGAGGGTGTACTCTGGGTGGGGATAGAAGAGGGGAAAACGTTACACGCGACGTCAGTCGCCCAGCTGAACCGCTATCGGGATCGTGTACACGCGCGTTGGATGGACGAGGAAGGCGAGAGAAGAGTGACGAGGACGGAGCGACGAAGGGTGATCGACCGAACGCGAAGACCACCAGAGAGAGAGAGAGAGAGAGAGAGAGGGAGAGAGAGAGAAGAGAGTAGCGAGGGTGGGAGCAAGACAGAGATGACAACAGGAAGAGTATGCGCCGCCAGCACACGATGCACTTTCTGCTTTGCTCTCACACGTGTGCGTATACATATGTACGTACGTATACGGCGATGTACACGAGAAGACGATGGACTCGGCTCTCTTATCGTGGAACGCAAATAAGCCTCGTAAGAAGAAGGAGGGGGGAGGAGGAGGAGGAGGAGGAGGAGGGGGGGGGAGGGAGGAGGAGGAGCAGTTTATGCGATTACTACTACCGTATCGAATCCACGAGCGAGTTTATCCGTACGATATGTGCAAGATCGACGTGACGAACGAGACGTAAGTTAATTACGATCCGATCGTTCGTAAATATGTTCCTACGTTTAACGGACGATAGGCTAACGTTATTACCATTGTACTTGCGTATACACGTATATTCATTGGGATAAAAATGCTCCATCGAAAGAGGAAATACGATATACACGTTGCGTGGATTCGAAATAGAATTTTATTGCATCCACTCGCGAGGAAAAGGAAATGGTGGTATTAGGGTGGGCGTAGTTATTACATTGTAGACTCGCTTAGACGATCGTATATCTATTTTTTATAGCGACGTTTCGATATATATTGTTCTTGTCTTTCGTCTCGTTGGCACTACACCCAAGTTTTTTCGATCGCGATATTAACTCGGCCGACAGGGAATAATGAACTTCTGTTCGACTATGTTGTATGTTTTTTCTTTTAAAAAATACAAACTCACATACGCCCTATCAATATACCTACGGGGCTCTATACGTTGATGTATTTTTAGAGAAAGCAACGGAGTCGCGATTCAAAAGACCAAATATGCGTGTAGTCACGATCAAGGAGACCGACGATGCATCTTCGCGCGTTGAACGATCTTAAGACGATCAAGGACAGGGTGGCCTACTTAAGAGAAACTCCTCCACAGCTAGGTGAACGGCATATCTAATCCAGGAATATCCACAAAGGAAATCCAGCGCGACGTGTCACTTTCATAGTCTGCTAAGCACCGCAATCTTACTTCCTCTTTCGGATATGCGCGCGCGCGCGCGTGTGTGTGTGGTGTGTGCATGAGTGTGTGTGCGCGCGCGCAAGCGTACGCACGCACGCACGCACGCATACGAAATATCTTTAGTCGGAGTAGCGTAGTTAACGTGCTTAAGACAGCTCGTAGCACACGCTTCGATAAGGTGCAGCGTGGTAAGAAAGAGGGAAGAGGAAGGTTGTGGTCGGTGAGACGCATTCGTGAAGGGGAAAGAGGGGATGCACGGTCTCTGATAAAGGGTCGTATACCCCGAGAGAGGCACACGCGTGTCCGTTACGATCCCCGTGTATCGGATTCGAGAGCCATGGACGTGCTTCTGTTAATGCGATACCAATAGTATTAACTCTTAATTACGTTTCGCGTAAATGCGTCGATCTCTCGCGAGCATGTCGCTTTCCAATAAAATCTCGATCCGATATAATACTACCCTATTTATGTATATTTTTGGGAAGAAAAATCAAAAGAAATTAGCGTTACAATTCTTTCTATTACATTCGATAGATATCGACTAATAAATCTTAGGGCCTATAAACGTTGTCTTTCCTACGAAAATGGAAAATGATCGAAGTTGTCGAGGAGGAGACGGGAAAAGACGTTGTACGCGTTTTAAGAAGCAGCCCGAATCGAACTAGGAAGAGACAAATGAAAATGGCTAAAGTTACAAGTGGTAGTTGAACGACCCGAACGAGAAAGATATGGACTAGAAGTTGCAAGGGAAAATCCTTTAAAACTGATGCGAAATTGCTTCTTTCCTTGGGAAGGTTTCTCTCTTCCTCCCCCTCCCTCCATGCGGTGGGCACTTATCGTGATTTATTGCAATGCTTTTAAACGTTTTATCAAGGTCAACAAGAAGTTATTACGACGAAGTTGCAATCGAAGGAGGGTCGACGAGAGTTTTCTAGCGTTTTTCCATGAGTACAGACAGCTACTACTCACCATCTCTGGACATGCCGAGGCGTAGGCACTTTTGCAAACGGCAATACTGGCACCGGTTTCTGTTTACACGGTCGACCACGCAGTTTTTGTTCCGCGGACATTGGTAGTTGACGACGGACGATTGGGACCGCCTGAAGAAACCTTTGCAACCCTCGCAGGTGATTACACCGTAATGAACGCCGCTGCTCTTGTCGCCGCACACCTTGCACGGGATTATCTCGATCTGGGCTGAAATTAAAAAAAAAAAAAAAAAAAAAAAAAAAAAAAAAAAAAAAAAAAAAAAAGGAGAAAAGAAAAAGAAAAAGAGAGATCTTTTTAATTCACACGTACGATTATAGTAAGTAAAAAAGTATCGAAGGATAAAGATGAAATCGTGATATATATGTTTGTGCGATATCGACGTTATCGACGATCGAAAAGATCTCGATCTATCGATCGTCATCGCAATACCTCGTATCGAATTAACGTGCAGTTTACGATCGTCCGCGGTATTATTCGCAGGGCTCGTAGGTTGAATCGGGCCAGTTCTCTGTCTGGTATCTTCCCGTGGCTGCGGGCTTGTACTGTCCGCGCCCCAAGTCGATCCACCGAATACCGAAAGACTTCCCTCCATTGACAAAAATGATCGTCCTCTCCTCTATCATTTACGACTCGTCATCTGACAATGAGCTCTGCCTCGTCATTGTTCTTCCTCAACACCGTCTTGCTTCCTCGCGCCTCCGCGATCATCGGAGGATTATGCGCGCGCGATCTCTTTTTTCTTCTCGTCGATCTTTCTCTTTCCTCGACGTTTGCGTTAAGCGAGTTCGACTTTGAACTCGTTGCACGATACCACGGGAATATACGTCTAGACGTTGGCCCTTTCGAGGACCTCGGAATTTGAACTCGACGTTGACATTCAATCGATCCTACGTTTTACACCATTACGGACCACTCTTGCCACTATATCTAACGATAGATAGAACAAGAGAGAGACAGAGAGAGGGAGAGAGGGAGAGAGAGAGAGAGAGAGAGAGAGAGAGAGCGCCAGCCAATCAGCTGGAGAGACGAAAAGACGAAGAAGAATGAAAAGTCGATGGGAGGGAAAAAAATAATGCGTTGGCTGCAGAAATGTTCCTCGCCGATCTCTATTTTCGTTCGGAGCTTCGTCGTGATGCTGCTTGGCTCAATATCGTTATATGAGTGCATTAAGCCGATGCAAGAAGAGAGCGGGGAGGGGGGAAGCGACGTCACGCACACGCACACGCACCGTACGGACGTGCGCACAAGCGTACATTCACGCGTTTAATACGTTAGGTATATACGTGGAAAGAGATGCACGGAAGCGACGAAGAGATTCGGTGTGCCCTATGTCTCTCCTATATCGCGTTGCCTGCCTCTCTCTCTCTCTCTCTCTCTCTCTCTCTCTCTCTCTCTCTCTCTCCCTCTATCTGTTTTTCTCTCTCGTTCCCTCTCGCGCGAGTCCGACAACTCTAGCGCCACGAGTAGCGTCGAGGCGCTTGCACCATACGGTCGAACATTACATAACCGAGAACGATGAACCCAGAGTACAGTCACCCGGCACGCTCGCATCTTCGACGTGCGTCATGCCTTGCCCCGACTAGAGAGTGCAACGCGCCGGCTACTATACACCCGGAACTCCCGAAATCAAAACGAGAGATTTATCTCTTAGCTTTTCCTTCTCGTTTCTTCTTCGTCTCTATCGTCTAAGTATGACTACGGTCGGCTACGAGCCATTGCCAACGTTGGAATCGTTCCTTACGTTTCACCGTGTACTCGAGCAGATGGACCAGGAGATAGGAAAGACGACCGTTAAACGAGCGTGGACTATCGCGAGAGCACGTGCTTGGATAGTAGTAGTCACTTATATTTTTTAGAAAGACAGAGAGAGGTGGGGAGGGTGGGCGGAGGGGGAGAGCAAAAAGACTTTGAGAACAACGAGGACGCTATCTTCGTTCAAGCTCGAAAAAAGATAGAAACAGAGCTTCGTAACGGCGTAGGACGATCTAAGAAGGTACTTTGGAGAAACGACGACACTGGACGACGACAACCAAGAGATATATCCGCTCGTAGGAGAAGCTGGAGATCTCAGAGAGATCGCGCACGGTGAAATACCGGTTTATATTGTCATAGTCGAGGACGATGGTAGGAGGTTATGTTCGTTCTTCGCCATGTTCTTCGAAGAAAATGTCCAATTTCATATATATATATATGTGTGTGTGTGTGTGTGTGTGTGTGTATATATATATATGTATATATATATATATATATATATATATATATATATATATATATGTGTATATATATATATATATATATAGAAATATGTGTGTATGTAGATATAACTATTCAGGCACTTATCAGTTTCATGAAAAAGAGAAGAGAAATAGATAAGATTTACGCAATTTTGGAAGAAGTAGAAACTTGAAAGAAAAAGTTTGGCCGGATTATAAACGCGATCTCGGGTGTTCGAGTCAACGAGAAAGAGTCGAAACACACACAGTCGACTTGTTTCCGATAGCTCGACCGCCACGAGCGGTCGCGCGTGTCGCGCAAGCGCCGATACAGCGCGCGGTCAAGAAAATACACGCGCGCGCGCGACCACTAATATCACTAACGAATAGTAACGCACGAGTTTTTCAATCTGGAGCCTTTCCAAAGTCAAACTCGTTCGTTTTCTTTCGTTTCGTTTGTCGGCACTCCTTGCACGTAAACACCAACATGCGCGCACTCGACGCTCTCTTCCGGCTAACTCGCGAGTTTGTCCCTTCGATGTCCTCTTTCGATTGATACGATGAGAAGAAGAAGGAAGAATAAGAAGAAAGAGAGAAGGAGGTGTGTACGACTTGATCGCGTATGGAGAAAGGGCAATGCGAGAGACGGAAGAAAGATAAATAGAAAGGCACGAACGTTGGCGACTACGACGACGACGACGACGACGACGACGACGACGACGACGACGACGACGACGACACACTCGCGACACGATTCCTTTCTCCGCGAAAAATTTCGAGAGGTTGGCGCGTGCACTCGCGCGATGTACGATATATTATGTACGTAGTATGTATATTAGTATATTAGACACTATCAAGGAAACGTTCTTTCTTCGCGTATTCTACGGCCGGAAAAACTCGCGGAAAGTCTACGACTGCCGCGTGAATATATTTCGGGGTTCGACGAGCTTCGAGCGAGAGTATGCGTGTCTTGTACGTACGCGTGCAAGAGAGGACAGAGAGCGAGCGAGAGAGAGCGAGAGAGAGAGAGAGAGAGAGAAACAGAGAGAGATGGAGGTGTTTTTCGGGGACCGGCGTAGAGCGGGCTGGCATCTCACAATATGTCAGAACTCCCCGCTGCCCCTCAGGCCGCTGCCCCACCGACGCCAAGGCAGGTCACTGAACTGTGCGCGCCTCCGCCGATGATGGCCGAGTGCTGCCTCACCCTTCGCTCCCCCCCCCCCCTCCGCCCTCCGTCCCTCATCCCTCCGACCCTCCCGCAACAGTCGTTCTCGACGCACCGTCACTCTTACAACCACCTCCCCCCCCCCCCATCCCTCCCTCACCAATCCCTCCTCCTACCCTCTGCCAGCACTCGCACAGCGCGCACTCGGTAATCGAGCACCCCACTTCTCTTCTTTGGTTACAAACCGAACTTCTCCCGAACACCGTCGAACTTTACCGAGAGCATACCGACTCTTAACGAAGAAGCACGAAGAATCGTGCCACCGAATACGAACTCGCGAGGCGCGCGCTTTCTGATCGTCTCGCGGCCTACTACCACTCGCTGCTTCTGCTCCTGCTTCTGCCGTTGCTCCTACGACACGCGTTAACTTTATTAACGCGGCTGGTTAAGGGCAACGCCAGGGGCCGAATGCACGAGAGCGTATCGTGTTTCCTTCGTGAACGAACGTACCATTTATAAGGGGGATACTACGAGTTCACGGATGTGTCTCGGCTTTTAGCTGCATTTCCATTTCTTTTTTCCTCTTTTCTTTCTAAATCCACTTGGATACGCGCGCGCTAGAGAGATAGATAAGAGAATGACGGGGGGAGAGAGAGAGATTATCCTCGCTAGAATTTTTTTCGCATCGAGGGAGAATCAAGGAATAGAATATTTGAATTTGTTGGTATCAAGATACATTGCTTCGGTCTACTCTTGGGATAGAAAGAATATGATTCGTTAAAAATTGCGATTGATCACGGAGCGTGTAAGATCAGACTGTATCTCGATACGTCGAAAACGATAGGCGAGAAAAGTCTTATAAACGTACGTAAAGGGTACTTTTAACGATTCAATGCTCGCGATTGTTCGTAAGCGCTCTAAAGAAAAGCATAGCTCTCTCTTTTCTTTTTATCTCGTGTCATCCTTCGTCCGATAATATCGATTATCAGTGTAGTTATCTGTGCGACCTGATTCTCGAAGACACGATTAAACGACGATTAAGATTAAAAACGAAGACTTCCCTTTTCTCTCTCTTAGAAAAAGAAAAGTCGCATCTCAGAGAGAAAAGAAAATAAAAGAAAAGAGAACTTTTTTTCCTCGAGAGTTTTATGTCCCTTTTTTTTTTTTTCTTCATCTTCTCCGTTCTCTCGCCCACGAAAATACTCGTGGTATTACGCATGCGACGACGATAACACGCGCATAGGAGAGCGCAAAATGATCGTTTATATTTTACGAGTACAAATTCGAGCGCATCGTACGCTTTTCCCGCTGACGTCATTATCTCGTATCGTCTTGGTGCATCGAGATTTCCCCTCTCCCTTCCTTCCCCCTTCCACTCTACTACTATTCTCTCAAGCTCTCGTCGATCGCACGCACGTTCTTCGGAATGGTAAACCCCACCCTTTCGGTGCAACTTTGTTGCTCTGTCCTTGCATAGATCGCCAAGTTTTCCTCCCTTCCCCATCTCTCTCTCTCTCTCTCTCTCTCTCTCTCTCTCTCTCTCTCTCTCTCTCTCTCCATCGTTGCCTCGCGCACATAGCTCTCTCTTTCTCTCTCGTATATATTTTCCTCTTATTTCAGCGGGCGGACCGTCCTCGGTAGCAGCCACGGAGACGTTTTCTTTCTCTCGGACACGCGTGTATACTCCCCACCCTTCGTTCCTCGAGAAGCATTCTTCTCCTCTCCTTCCCGATTCGCTCGACCCTCCCTCTCTCTTATCTCTCTCTCTTTCTCTGTCCCTATCTCTATATCTATCTCTATCTTTCTCTTTCGACGAATCTCTCCTCGTCATTGTTTCTTCATTCGTTTCCTCGCTCGCTCGCTCGCTCGCTCGTTCGTTCGCTCATTCGTTCGTTTGTTCGTTCGTTCGTTCGTTCGTTCGTTCGTTCGTTCGCTCACTGTCGTTTCTCGAGTTCTCTCTCCCCTCCATTTCCCCCGGCCGCCCTCTTTCCCCTTCGGCCTTCCTCTACGGTACACGGTAACCGTCGTGTCCCTTTCGCTCCTTCTCTCATTTATTGCATAACCGTGCACGAGGTTGCCAACCTGCGCCGCGTAATACTCTATAAATACGTTTCGCAAATAAATAATCGCACGACGATATGTCCCCCTTGCGATTGCAGTTCATCGTCGACAACCCAAACGTATGTACGACGACGCTAAAGACCATCTCTCCCTCTTTCTCTTTTTTCTTTGGAATTCGTCGGAGAACTCGAAGAGATAGCGGACCGATGGATGGATAGATAGAGTAAATAAAAGAGAGAGAGAGAGAGAGAGAGAGAGAGAGATAGGGAGCGAAGGGAAAGAAAGCATCGACGCTAACGAGCTCGTTGCGTGGAAACGACCGTTGAAAGATAAGGTCGCTCCGAGATTGGAATGCGGTCTTACGTAGTAACGCGTAATTCGTTTAGGTAGTCGGAAAAAATTTCGATTTTTAAGTGTCCCTAGGCCGAAGCATAATATATAGGAAATGTGACAAATATGGATTTCTTTTGATTCCGATCGGTTCCGTTTCATATTTAACGTGAATTAACTATACGATTCTGACACACTATATCTGGTTAGAGAATGCATTAAAGTAGGTAAGGATCGATCGAGACGGACGAGAACCATCGCAGTATCATATTAGAATGGATATTTTAAGAATAATTATGAAAGACACGTCGTTCTTTGCTCGTAAAATCAAAAAATAGGGCTCAGAGATTTTAATTGCTCTCAGATTAATTGCATCTTACATTATTTATGTAATTAACGGTACTCGTTCATAGCACGCTTTCTTTTTTCTCGTATATTTTCCTATTTTCAGGATCGATGCTTCCCGACCTCGCCTCGGTACTCTTGCCGCTTGTCTCAAAGTTTCTTCCTCTTTTCAAAGTTTCTTGTCCGACCGAAATGACGGCGTAATCGCTGAGGTCGTCGGTACGCCGCATCGACGCAGCTAACTTCCCGCAAGAACTTTAACTACCACGAATGCGCGTAATGCCGAAGAACGTCGTGCAAATTTAACTTTGCGGATTTAAATCCCGCGATAACGAAGACATTGGCCTTGGTTCTCGAGAATCAAAATGTATTTCGTCAATTGATTTTCTTTGCGTTACATATTGTTAATAGCGGTAACTGATCCTGCTTTTTTTTAAATCCGGCTAGTAAAACGAGTTTAGAAGCTCGAAGGAGATGAAGAAAATCAAAGTGTTTGTTGTTCCCTCGCGACTTCTCTTTCCGGTCTCTTTCCCTTTCCGGCTTCGTCCGACCGTTTACGTAATATCTCACTTTTTCTCTTCCTGCGGCGGCAACGAATGTAGGTCAGAGACCGGTAGAAATTGATCGGTGCGAAGATGGATCATTCTTTGATTTCTTCGATCTTTCGAACGATCGACGAGGGGAAATATCTCGTTCGTGTATTAAAAAGAAAAGAAAAAAGAAAAAAAAAGAAAAGAAAAGAAAAGAAAAACAAGACTCGTCGTTCGTTGGTAGGTTAAAGAGAGTACGTATAGTCAGCGAGCTTCGCGAGTATGCGGATTGAAATTACAGAAAGACGACGTCGACGCACCCCTAACGATCGAAGCGCGCCGCGTATATTTATAGCCAGCAGTTGCGTAATGGGGAAGAAATATGGGGCGAGTGAATAATAGATTCCGACGGAACCCTTTTCGCGGAGAAGGCGAAAGGATCTCTTTTTCTTCTTTTTTTTCTTTTTTTTTTTTTTTTTCCTTTTTTCTCTCTTTTTTCTTTTTCTTTTTTGTCGCAAGTAAAGATCTCGAATCCTAGTAAAGAGTAAATCGAAAAAGATCGACGAAAAGGACGGAGATAGGATCGTCGTCCTCCTTCCACGCTTTTGCGCGTCCGATGTGGACGAGAGAGTTGGGTCTGTCGGATGAAAGAGAGGATGAAAAAGAGGATGAAAGAGGCGTCGAGGAGTTAGGGGTTGCTAGAGTGGGGAAGCTTTTATTCCGGTGAACGAAGAGCGAATCGCGAGTGGAGCTTACGTAACACAGGGTCGTAGAGACGTCGCGGGCAAAGATGCAAAACGGCGTTAAAGGCACGTCATCGTAGAGTGCGCAACTGCGAAGGAGTTTTGCTCGAGTGTGGCAGACAAGAATGACCGTTACAGTTTCCTTAAGCGAAACCCTCACAATGTGCTAATACTTGCGACATCTGAGGGTAAGCCTGCCTACACTCCACCTTTTCCTCTCCCACCTTCTTCGTCCTCTTCGTTCTTCTCATCGATAGCTTCGGTCTCAGACGATCGAACGATCGATGCCAAGATCGTTAGGCATTCGAAAGGATTTTTCAAATTGGGCCGCGTGCGACGCGAATAGCACGAAAAGGTCCCGCCAAGAGGAGGGAGCCACCTTTTTCGAGAAACGCGGGCGCGCGCGCGCTCGCGCGCGAGAGAGAGAGAGAGAGAGGTTGAAAGGGTTGGTAGAGAAGCTTCGAGGAGAAGATTCCCCGACGTGACAAAAAATAGGATTTTCTTTTCGTCAACAGAATGAAGGAAAAGTCGCAAGAATGAAAAAGCACCCCCTTAGACAGTGGTCTCGCGTGCGAAAAGTCAACGTTTTTCCGGCGGTCAATACGAGGAGGGATCGTGCGAGAAAGAGAGAGAAGTTAGCGGCAAGCTGGTGCCGGAAGGTTAGTAACTTGGTCGGACGGTGAACGACCGAGGGAGTTTGGTGCGCCTGCGCCAGGACGCCGCTGACGCCGCTGACCCAGATGCGCGCAACGTGATTGCCGTTCGGCAGTCCTCGCCGATTCTCGTCGACCCTCGGGGACTCTCGTGGTCGCCTCGCGGTTGACCCACATCGCTCGCCACTCGCGCCACTCGCTTCGTGCGCGTCGCTTCGTACACGAGCGCGCGCGCGCGATCCTTCTCTCCTCTCCACGCCTTTATCTTTTTCTACTTTTTCTCCTCCTTCTCCTCCTCCCACTTCTTCTTCTTCTTCTTCTTCTTCCTCCTCCTCCTCGTCCTCCTCCTCCTCTTCTTATACTCTGCTGCTGCTGCTGCTGCCGCCGTTGCTGCTTCTTCCTTCTCCTCTTTTCTTTGATCTTTCAACGAGGTTTACAAAGACCTCTCGCGCGCGCGCGCGCGCTAACGCTGCAACGCTATCTTCTTAAAATCGTTTAACCCTTTATAATGCCATGTAACTTTGTATTTTGCAAGGCTTACTTCATTTTCTCGCTACGACGTTAATCATCAGTTAACATCCGAGTACGTCCATAAAGGTACGAATTATAGTTGGACGAGTCTTAAAGAATTAAGATGTATCATTTTGGAATGATTGAAATAGGGTACGATCGACGGTTCTGGCGATCGGTCGAAAGAAAACCAGTTTGAAAGTTGCAATAGATAGATATATAAGTAGGTAGGTAGGTAGGTAGGTAGGTAGGTAGGTAGGTAGGTAGGTAGGTACCATTGGACGTTCCAAGACTCGCGTATACCGGCACAAGCAGCATGACGCACGAGCATTGTTTATGTTTAACCGAGCCATACGCGGAGGACGACAGGTGCACCTGCGAACACGTAATGGCAATTTCGTTCTCTTCTTACGTGCTTTTTTTTTTTATTGGAAAAGAACCTTCATTGAATTATCGGTCAACGCCGTCCGGATGATCGTCCACATCGACGTGTTAACGGCATAGTATAGATAGGTACCCCGGTCACGGATGACCGCGGTGTGTCGTAGTAAACGTTTAACGGTCGTGTTAAAATTACTCATTAAAATCGCAATAACGTCAAGCGTGTTATCGTCATCGTCTATACTTGATCATAATCAGGATAACAAAGATAACTCTCGGTCTTCGGTCTTTCGTTTCGAAGAGATTGTTTCGTAGCAATTAGAATTTTCCTCTTACGGAGTCGCATAATAATCGTCGCATTTAGTCTACCGGTAAGGGAAATCGATTCGCACATTAGACTGTGTCGAACGCCGTGTTTATCTCGATCGATGTGATAAAAACGACATTTCTCGATGGAGTGTGAAATTTCCGCGAACGAATCGAATCGTACATTGGAAAGCGTCACTCTATCGCCGGTTATTTTAACCAAGAACACAAGTTCGACGGGAGGATTTTTTCCGGATTTCTTCGAAAACGACAAGAAAGTATAACGAGAGATTTCCGAGAGGATACTCTTGAGCGTTCATCTTCTCGAGTGCATTTCGTAACGTGCTTCGCAAGAAGCGAACAGTATAATTTTCTCGATCTATTATCGCTCGTTAATAGTAGATGGTTTGTGTACTTTGGAGAGCTTTCGAATCATCGAAAAGCGTCATGTTATATTGCGTTGACGAAACTCTGTCTCCCTATCTCTCGACAGGCGTACTTGATCGACGCGACTATCCTTGAGGAACAATGCACGCACGCACGCACGCACGCACGCACGCACGCACGCACGCACGCAAACCACGCGTGGTGAAATTTAGAAAGCACGCCCGCATCGATGCGACGACCACGTGCATTTCGTTCGTACGCTTCTCGCGCAGGCATACATTTAAATCGAATATTCGATAATACCTACATAAATGCATACGTACAGGTCATCGATGATTTTCTTTTTCTTTCTTCTTTTTTTTTTCTTTTTCTTTTTTTCTCTTCCTTGAGCAACAGGCACAGAAGTAAGGTATGTACGTTTGAAAATCGGTAGAGTTAATTATTCTTATGTTAATAATCCTGTTAGTGGCATTTAAATCGCCGGCTGTCTTCTTAATCCTTAATCTGATTCTCGTATCGCACGAAGCGAACTTTAATCCCGAAGAGAGATTCGATCAATGAAACGAATTCGAGTCGCGAGACCGAATGGAAGAGGCTTTAAATATAAAATTAGAGTAAAGCTAATGCGATTGAGCATATAAATATCGAGTGGCCGTAGCAATATAAACGTCGTTACATTCTCTCTCCCTCCCTCCCCTCTCCCACTCGAGACGGAATCGCGATGCCGCAAAACCAGTAGATATCTTTCTTTAACCTTTTTCTTTCTCTCTATCGTTTGACTTAGATCGTAAAGCTGAATAATAATCTCCGATTGAAGGTAGACGCCGTGGCGAATGTTTTATCAATAATTTATACGTCTCTCGGATCGCATCGTGGAAGGATCGATAAAATCGTAAGAGCAAGGAAAAGCCTCGATGAAAAATTCTACATCGATTATATCGAGGAGCGCCATCGATTTCCTTCTCCCGTGGGTTAAAACGTTAGAAAATTCATATCAACGTCGCCGTTGGACGCGAATCGAACGATCGATTGTGACCGATTATTATTACCGGAAACCGATAAGTTTGCGAAAATACGACGTGTGCTCGTCCACCGTGATGTGTCCTATCCACTTCCTGGTATATATATATATATATATACATATATTCGAAAGGTCTCTAACGAAACGTCGCCTCGTTTCGTCGAAGAACGATCGATCGATCGAGAAGCACGTCTCTTGTCTGCGACATCCTATCGATGTCGAAATCCTGCTCGGTCATTCTTTAATGCGAAGATATAAATGCACATCTGTAGGGCTGCCACGGTGTGCTAGAGCTTACGAGTGCTTATTTAGAACGTTCGATGAACTATGCCTGGTGTATCGCGCTTATGTATCTATGTAGATGAGCGTGTCGTAGTTATTTCGAAAAATGTTTTAACGGAAAAAACTCGATTGGAAACACCTGCCGATCTTTTTCTTTTTCGAGAATTATCGTCGTAGACGGGTAACGATTCATATCCACCTATTGGTCTAGATATTATCCTCGAAGGAAAAAACAAACGGAGGGTCATGAAAAGGTGTCTAAAACTTGGCACTTGTTTCGCCACATGGATGATCATTCGTAAGTTCTTTATCGGTGTATCCTTTTCTTCTTTACCTTCGTCTACCGAGCACACGAAGAATAATGGATCTTCCATTTTCGAGTAATATTTTGCGCAATACCTAAGAAGCGCTTCCGACTGCTTCGTTCGCTATTATACGTTCTCTTATCTTTGCGGGACGGGGAAAATGGTGGTTATATTCGTCATCGACGGTTCAAATATTTCGCAAGAAATCGCTATCGTCGGATCATACGAAATTGACGAAGAATCTCGATCCCACAAAAGATCCCACGAATTATATATATATATATATATATACACAAGCGCGCGCACATTTCTCTCTCTCTCTCTCTCTCTCTCTCTCTCTCTCTCTCTCTGTTCGTGTCGCAGTCCCTTGGCCAATTTCTTATTCCGTGCACGTTCTTGTACGCAATAACGTAAACTCCTGTGCCCCTTTGAAATCATCGTCCAAGCGGCACGCCGCATAGCATACGTTTATACTTACGATGGCTATGAAAAGCTGATCCCATAAACGGTTCTCGAAATCTCTCTTTGAATCATCGCGAAAAATATATTTTTCAAAATTTCTTCATTCTTTAGGGTTACGTCAACGAGATGCTAACATTTTTATATACCCATGATCGTAATTATTGCGTTACCCTTTATATATATATGATATATTTGGAATTTTCTTATGACGCCGCATGAAGCGTCACGAACATCGAGAAAAATGCTTCGGATTCCTTCTCGTTGGCTTCGACGCCGTCCTCCTCCTCCTTCTTCGTCTTCTCTTTCCCTTTCTACATATTTAATTACGTGGCTCTCGTTTTATACCCTCGCGTACTAGTTTTCCCTTGCCTATAGTACGAACGTCGTAGGTCGCATGATAAACTTTCAGATGGAAGCATAACGCGATCATCGATTATGATAGAACATAAAAAAGGGGGGAAAAAAGAAATAAAAAAAGAAGAAAAAAAAAAAAAAAAGAAAAAAAGAAAGAGAAGATTATAGAAACTCGTAGGATATCGTAATGATTCTAATCGTCTTTATAGCCGATATAGTTAATATCGTGTTGGCTGAGTCTCGCAAAAGTCGTGCGATCGTGCGAGTAGGATCGCACGTGAAGTATAGCGTCGTTAGAGATTACGCGACGGGCGATATAACATCGAGCTCGTCGCTCGCTCCTTCGCTCACTCGCCTACGACTTTTCTCACGTATCTGACGCTCACATACCTAGTCCACCTACGCTTCGCACGCGACTGCTATCCCTCTCTTTCTCTTTCTTTTATATTTTATTGCATCGGGAAAACAGTGTATGCGAAAGAGAAAAGGAGGTCCCCCTTCGACGAGTACAGCCGTTCGAACAAACTTTTCTTATTATCTTACCGACGACGGTGGCCGTGTGTGTCGTAACGTTTCACGTAACGACACATCGGCAATTTAGCATCGTGCCTGTAATTTGTTACGGTCAAGAACCGCACGCTAATCCGTACGCGCATACACTTTGCGAGTGCTGCCGCTTCGCCAATCCGTGTAACGAGTCTCGCTTGCTTCTTCTCTCTCTCTCTCTCTCTCTCTCTCTCTCTCTCTGCCTTTTTCTCCTTCTTTTTTATTATCTCCCTCTTTTTTTCCTTTTCGTTCACGGTCGATTCCATCGACGGAGTCGCGAACATAACTAACGAAGCGTATGACACGCCACATCCATGAGAAGTTTGCTGGCTGGTTGGTTTGTTAGCTATGCGATACGTTCGAACTTTCAGATAAATATCCTTTTTTGCTCGTTTCAAAGTCTTGATTCTTTTCGGAGAGAAAAACTTAACTTCCGGTAAGGAACGTGAAAGTAGAGTAGTTTTTCGTAAGATTTATTTTCATGAGAAAATATATCATTTTGTTTTAAACAATGAAATCTCTTTTAATCTTAATTCTAATTCATTTTTCGATTCTCGAAAGATTCAGGAAGCTCCTTGTTACAACGAGGAAACGGCAAAGCCCCTTTTTCGATCGATAAATCATCCCAGCTTCTTCAAATCGGAATTACGTCACTACGACTGCTCCACATTCTCATCTCTCTCTCTCTCTCTCTCTCTCTCTCTCTCTCTCTCTCTCTCTTTCTTTCTCTCTTGTATTAATAATAATATTGAGTAACGCGTAACGCGCCGTACTCGGTGAGATAACGCTCGGCAGGCATTGACTCTCCTCTCGGAGAACCGATAGAAGGAAGTCGTCTCGGTGCGACGTTCTAGTAAAAGTTTGACTCGCGGGTGAAAGCAAAGCCGTGCGCGCCGTGCCGCGCGGCTTTTATTGATTCTCTCGAAATAGACCGATTCCAGCTCGCATCGTAGAATTAGCGAGGACGAGTCGGACGAACGCGTTTCGCATCTACTTCTTGCTTAAAAGAACCTTTCTACGAATGATTCTATGCCGTTTTATATATTTCTTCTTTTATTTCTTTCTTTTCTTTTTTCTCTCTCTTTTTTCTCTTTCTTCGAACAATTCTCAACGCAATTTTACATGGCATTAATATTATTCTTGTTATCATCGTTTATAAATTTTAAGTTGTAATGGTACAAGAAATACCGCTTCTCGTTAGGTCGGTTGTTTACTTGGACATCGTTGCCTCTTATGCACTCCATTCCCCATCCGCTTATTTATCCGTTAATCGAGTACACGCGCTTCTTTCTCCCTTTCCCATCTCTCTTCCACTCGTTTCGCGATTCGCTCATTGGAGTGTAAACACGACGAAGAGGAGGACGGTTTCTACATTGCACCTCGTCCCGTTATTTCGAACACTCTCCGTACTCTAGGATCGTATCGCGTGCACCACTTAACTCGTTACCACATACTCTCTTTCTCTCTCTCTCTCTCTCTCTCTCTCTCTATCTCTATCTTTATCTCTCTAAATATAGTACAGAGGGAAACTGTAAATTTCGTGAATATCAATGGAAGCGTACGATTCATCGCCTTGTTGGAATGACGCCGGATCGTGCATTCGTCGATGCGTTATAAATAACCAATAAGATGGAAAGAGTCAGAGAGACACAGAGAGAGAGAAAGAGAGAGAGAGAAATCTTCTGAGATCCACGCGATAGAACGAAGCTTTTACGCGAACGAGATCTTTATCTTCGGACAACCCTTAGCCTCCTTTCTCTCTCTCTCTCTCTCTCTCTCTGTCTCTCTCTCTCTGCATCTGAAGGAAGGTCTGGTGACCGTCGAAAGCATAAAAATCATTGGAAAGTCTGCGGATCGTAATCGTTCGTAATCTACGACACGCTTAGCAACGAAAGCCGGTGAAGAAGATGAGGACGAAAGTCGGTGGAAAGTCGTGGAAGGAGAGAAAGGGAGAAGAAGAAGAGAAGAGAGGAGTGGAGTGGAGTGGAGTGGAGTGGAGAGGAGAGGTGAGGAGAGGATACGAAGACGGCGATAGTGCGTATGTCGGCGAGGAGGACGAGAGGAGGAGGATCGAGAGGGAAGAGTGACGGTGGGAGCGCGTGGACGGAAGGGAAGGGAGTGAGAGAGAATAAGAGGGAGGGATAAAGAAGAGGAGGAAGGGAGGAGGGAAGAAGGGGAGTGCGCGCATCGGCGCGCACTGCACAGTGCATGCACCTCCGAGAGGTGTGGGTGAGAGGCTTCGCTTGTGTTGAGCCGCGCGTGTAACTGGGTCGCGGGTTCGACAACTTCAGCCAAGGCTGCCAGCGCAGTGGTTCCCAATCGAAACGTTTCTCTATCTTTCTCTCTCTCTCTCTCTCTCTCTCTCTCTCTCTCTCTCTCTCTCTCTCTCTCTCTCTCTCTCTCTCTCTCTCTCTCTCTCTCTCTCTCTGTCTCTCTCTCTATCTATCTATCTTTCAATTTCTTTTCAACAAGAATATCCTCGATCTTTTCTATTTTCTTTCAACCCTCTCTCGAGCGATCCTCTTTCTCGATATGGATTTGAGAAGGACGTGCTTTCGTTATCGTCTATCTCGAATTTTTGGATCTCGATTTCGCTTCGAATTCGATCGTTCTGTCGTCGTCCGGGCAGTTGATCGACGCCACGGCTCGACGCGCTGCTTTAATAAGTTGTTACCGGTACATACGTCACTTTGCATAAATATCTATTGGTGAGGACGAACGCAAGACTCGTGAGAGTTCCGCGTTTGAAAATGGTTGAGAGAACTTTCGCGTTCTATATTTCTGTGCTTCTGCTATTCGAGACGAGGTATGACTTTTAAATGCAAAAGTACGACGCCAGGCTTCATCCCCAAAATGTAAAGTTTGAAGGTAAAGGCATACTCGAGACGTTCGGAACGAAGTCGCTCGAGTGGATGGATGGATGAATTGGTTGGTTGGTTGGTTGGTTGGTTGGATGGATGGATGGATGGATGGATTCTTGTCAGGGTCCATTACGGTGAAAATTTGACGATGAAAATGTCGAGTTGATTAATCATGAAGTAGATAGTAGGTTGGTACTAGTACGCTTGGCACGATCATTACGTACGAGCATACTATTCGCGATCTTTGTATGGGAAGGGTAATCAAGGATCGTTTCTTTGGATGATTTTCATTCACCTCGTGGCGGTCCTCGTGACGGATTACGATACGACAGAAGCGTACGGGCGTGTTGCTCAAGAGAAACAATCCGTTGTGCGGAGAGGAAAAACTTTTAACAAGTCACGAGAAAGCTTCGGACAAGGTTCTGCTCCTAGACTTTTTATCGTTTCGCCATCATCGCCGCCGCCGCCGCCGCCGCCGCCGCCGCCGCCGCCACCGTAACTCGTATCGAACTTACTCACCGAGCATCATCTTACGTAGTAGTTGGATAAAAATGTTTCTTTGTTCCTTGATCGTGATCCGAAAAGAACAGAATGAAAAGCGATAATATCGAGTCGCGGTTGGTCATCGTAAAGACGTAAATAAACGTCGTTGGTATCCGTCCGTCGCACTCGCTCGAGTGACTATTGCATAAACGGACTCTCCTTCTCTTTCTTTTTTTTTTTTTTCCTTCCATTCCATCGTCGTCATCTCTCTTTCGCGAAGCTCGTAAAGAGGCACGCTACGTAAAAGGCGAGAGACGCGCGAAGTTCGCGTACTCGAGCGCGAAATCGCAACGACGCGGCGAGTCAGACATGGTGCGGTGCGCGGTGCGGTGCGGTGCGGTGCGCCAAGCGAGTAAACACATCGTCCCGATCGATTTCTCTCTCTCTCTCTCTCTCCCTCTCTCTCCTCTACCTTCCCCTCCCCTTCTGCTACTCCGACGAGTTGGTGCCCTCCTTCTTCTTCTCCGACTGTCCGCGTTGCCGTACGACTAGTAATGTTTCCACCCTCTTCGATCCCTCGCACGGAACTTCCAACTTTATAGAAGTTATAGCCGAGCGCTTTGTTCCGATTCGGTTCATTGCTTTTGCCACGATAATACCCACTTGGAAGAATGGGAACGTAGGAATTAAGTAAATACGTCTCTTTAAGAAGGCGATTTACGACTTTGCCGATTTTCTCCAAGGAAAATTGGCGGCTTTTCTATCCTCTTAAACAGCCACTTGTAACCAGTCTACCGTTTTACCTACCTCCAAATGTATATATACGTACTATGTATAGATATGATCTCTCTTAGAGAGAAAGAGAGGAAAGACACGTCGTGTCGAAGTTTATTTGACCAGTCAACGCGCTAATGGCACGTTCGCATCGTAGTAGAAGTCGTATTGCGAGATAAGAGTACGGCGAAGATGCGAAATGATCGATCGATCGTTTAGTGGGGCAGTACGGCTCTCAATCCGCGATATAGTATTCGCGATACTAATGATCGTCGGTTGAATAGTGCTCGCGTTCTAAAGCGAAGAGATGGACTTGCCAGCCAGCCAGCCAACCAGCCAGCCAGTCAGCCAGCCAACTCGTCGACGGTCTTACGCAATGTTCCAAGCTCGCGTCTATGCTCGTCTTCCACTGGCGCCTGCATCCTTCTCTCCTCCCCTGTTCTTTACCCCTCCCCCACCACCTCTCTCTCTCTCCTTCCTTCTTTCTTCAAACTTTCGTCCAAATAAACGAATTAGAGCGATCGCTAGAGAAAAAGGATCGTAGTACCATCCTCCCGTGAAAGAAACACGTTGTTTATCTTTTTTATTTATTTATTTATTCATTTCCCAAGTGAAATATTTTAATGTCAGACGACGCATCGTGAGTTGGACGTCGCGAATACGGCGCAACGAAGCTGACTATGCATTCGTAATGTCCGACGATCACGTAGAATAATGCGATGCACGATCGTAGAAATAACGTTGTAGTCGATGACTACAATGGCTCTCCTGCCTAGCTCTTCTCGATAGCGACTAAAAGAAAAGTTTTTAGAACTTTTAAATGCGAAACGATTGTTCGTCGAGAAAAAAAATCTTACTTTTTGTAAGATAACAAAGAATCTTGCGAACGATTATTGATATAATTGTACGGCGAAAGGATATTTAGACGAAGGCACGTGTTAGTAATCGTTCGAAAGAAATAACGCTACGTTCATTCACATTGATCTCGCCGCGTTTAAATATTGCAAAGCGTGCGCTGCAAAGGTCGGGCCAATTTCGTAGTTTTATTGGTGGAAAACGAAGTAGAATAAATGAAAGAGAAAAGAGAGGAATCAATCGCAAAGTCGAAGATCGATCGTCTGGAAATCCGTCGATCGACGCGAATCGACCGTCCTTGTGCCTTTCCCCTGATTTGACCCAATCCAAGAAGAGCGTATCCCGTTTCCGCGAACGAAATGCTCGACGATATCTGCGCCACTCGTAATTACGTTCGTTCCATTATTCTCTCAAATACGTTTGCCGTTTCCTTTTTAAGCTTCGCGTAGGTACGATTCCGAATGCGTCGAATAGTTTGATACATGGCACAGATGGTATAATACTTTCCTCGTTGTACATTTTAATCGTAATAGTCGAAAAAGATCCGAACGATAAATCAAATTTATCCTTTATTTTCCGTTTCATAACGCCATTAAAAAACAAACGTACGTTTTATTTCACAGAAAGACATTTTTACGTGTAACTTAGGGTACAAATGGAGAGAGATCCGACGATCACCGATCGATTGGAAATATGTAAAGATCGTTGTTAGCGCGTTAAATAACTTTCTCAGGAGTTTTATCGTTGACGCTTTATAAGAGCTACCGTAGATCACGGATTGCGCGAACAAAACTCCTGGAAATAGACGGAGGAAAGCGAAGGAAGGAGAGAGAGAGACAGAGAGAGAGAGAGAGAGAGAGAGAGAGAGAGAGAGAAACAGCGGGTGCTCAAAAATGCCATACACGCACCTTGTCTCCGGTTGCATAACACAGTGCGGTCGAGTCCCTCCCCCTTCTCTTTCTCTCGTCGAGGCAATCGACACGGCTCTCTTCGAGTTCTGTCATGAAATTTTTTCGTACGTTCGCACGAGCACGACCTTACCTCGAGGTTCTTGGTCTTTCTTTCGTAATACAGAAAACATAGAAAGAAAGAAAGAAAGAAAGAAAGAATAGATAGGGTCGCGATCAAAACGATCGGACGATTCTTAATACGTCGCAGAACAAAGCCATGGAGTGTTGCAATTTTTCTCAGGCTGCGTCGACGACGACTACGACGATGACGACTCTTTTTTGTTAGCAAATTAAAGTATTTTTCTTGGCCGTGGATTCGCGTATAATTATAAACAGGCAAAGAGCCACCACGTTGAAAACGACGACGACGACGACGACGACGACGACGACGACGACGACGACGACGACGACGACGACGAGTTTCACTTTCACGAGCTGCATCGAGTTACGTGTCGTGATTTTAAACGGTGAGTCAATAAAGTGACGAACTTTCATTCGCTCCATCGTTCCTCGGCATCGATCGTTTCGGTTCTCTTCGTGCCTTCCATCAACTTCTCTTTTTACACCTTTCCGAGTTCAAATTTTATCTACACAATTTATGTACATAACGTACACGAACGTAAAGTCGAAACGCGTCTCATACGATACACAACTCGTTCTCTCCTACCTTGTTTTCGATCATTTACAAGTTCCTCGCTAATCAGCCTAATGACAGTGCGTTCGAGCTCGCGACGAGTGGAGTTAGTGGTATATCCAAATGGATACAGCTAAATTGGTAACGACGATGACGAGCCAAGCGAGTTACGATTCTTGTCCTACATCCGATCGAAACGCGACTGTCCCCTTATCGGAATGTCGGTTCCACGATATATCCACAAAAAATTTACCGATTAATAATTTTCCAAAGGCAATGGACAAAAATTTGCATAGCACTCAAAAATCGACTAGGCCTCTATTTCGATTCCCGATCGAATTTGCGCTAGCTAACAATTGCCTTGCTTTCTTTTTATCGACGATTCTCCCTCGAAATATACGGACGAATAATGGAAAGAACAAGTGAACAAATTGGATCGTTGATAAATCGTTTATAATTGTTCGGGAAGGTGGGATCATCGCAGGTGAAATTGTATCGCGCGCGCGTTCCGACAAAAGCTTTCGCGATATCGAGATATCTCGCTTTAAGGAGGTTCACGCTCACCCCGTCAGCCAGGCAGGCGCGTGTACGTATCCTCGTAATTTCTCAACGAAGGATCTTAGAATCTCTTGGCCGATGTTACACACGCGCGCGCGCAAGCACACGTACACAAAGCGAGCGAGTACAAGAGCGAAAGGAGAGAAAGAGAGAGAGAGAGAGAGAGAGAGAGAGAGAGACCACACCCGCGAAACGTGCGCTCGCTTAGGCCTCGCTACTTTTCGTTGCCTTTTAATCGCTATTTTTAGCGACAAACTTGACGCTTATATCTTACGTAGATAGGAAGAAGACTTTTATTTTTTCATATTTCTCTTTTCGTGTTTCCATTTCGGTGAAACGGCACTAAAAATAATACGTTCATCGTCGGGAGGAAGCTTTTACCATTAGTGTAATTAAATTCGAGTCGAGTATATTAAGTGCATGTGTAACGTTTAACGTGCCACCGCCGGCAACCAACGAACGAAAAGCCCAACTCGGCCGGATACTTTTCGAAAATTTATCTCGAACGTGGTACAAAAAAATCATTGCCCTACTTTCCCAATTTTTCCACGAGAATACCTAAAAGTATATCGAACGAGGACAGAGCGCGAAACGTAGAGGATTTTTTCCTTTTTTTTTTCTTTCTGTTTTTTTTTCTTTTTTTTTTTTTTTTTTTTTTTTTTTTTTTTTTTTTTTTCTTTTTCTTTCTTTCCCTATAGAGGCAGAAATTCATTAAGAATTGGAAGAAAAACTTCATCTATAGGATCGATGATTCTCTAAGGCGAACGATCGACCACGTTCAAACTCGGTGCCGAGAGAGATAGCCGAGGAAAACAGAGGAGCGTTTAATTTCCCCGTCACGAATCACGAGGACGGGAGGAGAGGGAGGGGGCGGAGGAGGGGAGGAAAGTTTCGCTTTTACGTGGGTGACGCAAGATCGTGGAAGAGAGAAGAAAATAAAAGAACGAAAGAAAGTTGAATTGATTTATGATTACTCGTAACAAAATTGAACAAACATATTACATAATGTAAAAAAGAAAAAGAAAAAGAAAAAAAAGAAAGAAAGAAAGAAAAAGAGAGAAAAAAGAAAGGTATGTATGTAATCGAAGTAAAAATTAAATAAAAACTAAAAGCTAGGAGAGAAGAGGAGTAATATATAGAAAAATGGAAAAAATAAAAAGGGGAAAAGAAAAGGACATCGGATATTTGTCGGAGAGGCCGGAGAACGATCGTCATTGTTCGTAAAAGCTCCGCCCACGGTCGCTCGCTCGGCAAGCCGCTCTTCGCACTTTGGGACGATGCGGAAATGATGCACGTGCGAATATATCGACGTTTCTCGACGTCTCGAGCTCGTTTTGCACGGCCTCGTAGTCGTCGTAGTCGTCATCATCGTCGAGGACGGCGACGGCGACGGCGACACGAAATGGGCTTCGGTTGCACGGGCGCGCGCGGCTATCGATCTGCGAACCCACGCTTCCGTTCCGTCCTCTCTCTCTCTCTCTCTCTCTCTCTCTCTCTCTCTCCTCATCTCCCTCCTCCTCCTCCTCCACCTCTGCAACCTCCTGCAACTGCAGCTGCAGCAGCAGCAGCAGCAGCAGCAGCAGCAGCAGAGGTATTAGTAGTAGTAGTAGTAATGCTAGTAATAGTAGTAGTAGTAGTAGTAATAGTAGTCGGCGGTCGAGCCAGTGGCAGCAACGACCCACCCTCCAGAGCCCTCTTTTCTCCTCTTCAGTCCTCACCCCTCTCACTTCTCTTTCCTCTTTGCCGCCACCAACGTTCGTTCGTTCGTTCTTTCCTCCGCCTTTACAACTCGCTTTTTTCTTCCACTTTCCGTGCCTAGTCTCCCTTCTCCCTCTTAATCTCTCTCTCTCTCTCTCTCTCTCTCTCTGTCTTTTTCCCGTCGGTTACTTCTTCCACCCTGCTACGGATTTCCACCCTATCAGGGGTGAACGAGGATAAGAATGTCCACGATTACGGGAAAATCGTCCCGCGCTCTCTTTCTCCCTTTCTCATTCTCTTTTATTATTTCTTTATCGCTTTCTTTGAAAAAAAAAAGAAAAGAAAAAAGAAAAGAAAAAAGAACATATATATATATATATATCTACACGTTTGTTATTTATAGACGGTGCGTCCAGCGCGTTAGATAATTTGATCGATTTTTAAAACTTTTTCAAAGTTGGTAATCCGTGATAGTTTTGAAATAAATCACAGACGGGCTCGGTAGGTTTTTTGCAGAAGAGAAAGAGGCTTTCAGCGAGACGAGCGTGGCTCGCAGCAGCGAATCGATAGAGGCACACGAAGCGTCGGCCGGACGCCATTCTTTTTAAAAGCGCGCGCTGCGGGAGATACTTTTCGTGAAATTTTGATACGCTTTGTCGTCGACAAAAGTACGAAGTATGTCTGTGTGTGTGTGTGTATGTATGTGTATGTATATATATATATATGTATATAGATATATTTTTTTCATAAGTGAAAGCTGGACCACCTGACGAAAAAAAAAAGAAAGAAGTAGCGATCCGTCCAAGATCGTGGAACCGGTTGGAAGGTTTCCCTTACGAAATCGATACGTGTTAGCCGTTTCGTACGTCTCTCGGTTTCTACCATAACCGATAGACGATCGATACTCCCGTTATCGTCTTATGATCGTTCGATTATCTTGGACGTAATGAGTTATGATCGACGTTCGTGCCATGCATACGTCAAAAGCCAAACTGGACTCGAAATCTACGAAACTGACGTAACTATCGAGATTTTGTGTCGAGAGAAATAAATCGATCGAGCTATCGAAAAAGGTTTATTGTTTTTCGACAGACCGTACGTGCGAGTTATAAAGTATTTAAAATAAATAAATATATATATATATATATATATATATATATATATATCGTTTGGTAACATTATCGATGTACCGAAATGCCTTCAAAAACGACACACACATGTAGGAGAGACAGATAACATGCACGCTTTGAATAACTTTTACATTGTATACCTACTAAAATAATATACTTAAAACAAATAGAAGCTTTTTTTCTATCAAATTGTTAAATAAAATCTATTAACCTTTATTGTTTCTGGTATGTTGCATTTTGAAGCGTATATTACGAATGTAACTCTGATATAAAACGACTTTTCGTACAACGCATAATTTACAAGTTAAAGTGAAACGTGTAGCATATGTATGGAAAACGTAAAATTAAACAAAATTCCCACCCTCGTGCTGTCGATACGTCGTGTTACCAACGCTTTACACGCTCTGCCTCTCGGAAGCAGATGCGTTTTATTCCGTTTGCCGATATAAATTACCTTTTATTCGGTCGATCGATGTAATACGTTTCGCATACACCTACACTTATTATCGAGAATAAATTTTGTACCATCGAACGAGATCGTACATTGGATTGATAATTAGACGTTCATCCGAACATTGACTCGTACTACTTGCACATCACAACGTTACTCTTTCGATCGATCTACGCGAGGCGAACAAAGTATACTCATTTTAATGCAAGTAAGTAATACCAATAACGATTAGCGATAATAGACGTTATATATAGTATATACAAGACGGTAAGACGGCTTATGTAACAGGATCATTTTTCGAACACTATAATTTACAGTTAGGTAAGTCCCAACGATCGAAAGAATATTAAATCTGAAAATTGCTTTCTCTATTGGATCGTTCAATTAATTATTTCACAGGCTCGTGTCATATCCATACTCTTTTTTATTTTGATCTTACGAACGATCATTCACCGTCTTAAAATAAAAACAAACAGCGAGCCGTGGACAGGTATTTTTATTTATGTTTACTCAGACAACGGAGCCATGCAGAAGAAGACCGTACGATACCGGCATCAATGAGCGATCTCTTTTAAACGTTCAAGAAGATCACGTCGCTGAATAGCGAAAGATTTGATCGTATAAAAGCGAGGATTAGCGTAGGATTCGCTTCGACGAGTCGAAACGTCTAACGAGATAGACGGATTTTCATTCGGAAGCTTCTTGTACCTCCAAAATGGACGAGGCAAAGAACAGAGACTGAGAGAGAAAAGTAGCATGAGAGTGAGATGGATCGATGTTTCTCTCTCCGTCTCTCCCTCTCTCTTGTATTTATTTTCTTTGAAAGAAAAAATAAATTAGAAAGCGAGAGAATACGCGGCGGGCATAAATTTGTCCGGTTGTCCTTCTCGTCTACCCAATCTTTTAGCAATCTATCTCCCTTCTGTACTCGTCGAATTGCTTGAGAGTGAGAGAGAGAGAGAGAGGGAGAGAGAGGGAGATTCGTTTTCGCATTTTCACAAAGGCAGGACGCGACATTACGAGAAGCCGACGTTAGCGGTGGTATTCTTCTTACGACGTTTTGCGCAACTCGTACTTCTTACGTAGGTACTTTCGCTTTGCATAATTTACTCCGCGCCACGCGTCTCGATCGCGTATTCGTATTCGTATTCGAGACAACTCGCGAAACGCGCGATACTTTTTATTACTCCAAGCGTACATTCTGCGTGAGATTTTCTTTCTTCGTTTGACATCCGTAAGGACTTGACTTTCTAGAAAGACATAAATAAGTTTTCTAACGGAGCTCGGGAGTTTGGCGCGTTTCGACGACACTCTTAGACGCAATCTAACGGTGGTTCGGTGGAAGAAAATTTGAACGGCACACGCGATACAGCATGTTCCTACATGCATACATACACATAATCTTTTGCCGTTCGGCGAACAATCGTGGGAACTCGGGAGTCACGTAATCGTTCTTCTCAAAGAAACTCATACAGTCAGAGTGGCGCGAAAGGTATATTCTCATTGTATTGTAGGTCGCGTGTCTCGCGTGTAAAAAAAGAAAAAAGAAAAGAAAAAAGAAAGAAAAAGAGAAAGAGAAAAGAAAAAGGAAAAGAAAAAAATGGCGGTAACTCGGTAAAAGTGTAAATTCGTAAACGGTTTTTAGCTCTCTATCCACTTGACTCTTTTTCCTTTTTTTTCTTTTTTTTTCTTTTTTTTCTTTTTCACTTCTCTTTACCTTTGATGCTCCCGGACGAGGTATGCGGAGTCTGCGGCGCGTGCGACGTCAGCGGCAACGGCGAACCCGAGGAGGTCGCGGAGTGTTCCAGCTTGGAACTCACCGCGCTCCACATCTCGAACATGTTGAACGCCGTGGTGACGGTCCTCTCCCGTCTCCCTCTGGCAGCTTCTCCTCCTCCTCCTCCACTTCTTCCTCCTCTCACACCGCGCGATCGCCCGTCGTCGTCGGTGCCCTTGATCGGCCCGGCCTAACATCCGCCGTGATAAACCTTCGACGTCCACTCGACGCCGACGTCTTTTCCACCACCGATCGACGTCTTCTTCTTCCTTTTCTCCTCCTCTTCCTCCACCCCCACCTCCTCCTCCTCCTCCTCCTCCTCCTCCTCCTCCACCACCACCACCACCTCCACCACCACCGACGCCTCTTCTCCCAACGACTATCGTCACCTCCACTTCTTCTTTCGCTTCCTCCACCCTCTCGGACGCTTTTGGCGCGCGGTATCCAGCACGACACCGCGCCTCGATTCTTCTTTCCTTCCTTCCTTCCTTCCTTCCTTCCTTTTCTTTTCTTTTCTTTTCTTTTCCTCTCTTTTCTTTTCTTTTCTTTTCTTTTCTTTTCTTTTCTTTTCTCTTCTCTTCTTTGCCCTTCTTTTCTTCTCTTCTTTTCGATCCTAGGGAAAAACTATCGCCCTATATCTAATCGCCACGCACTCGAATCACTCCCAACCAACTCGTCGTGCTTTTTCCCGAGGCAACGATAAAGTTATTATCGAATCCAGTGTACTCGTCAACGATGATCTTCGTTCGAAGACGCGACATGCTTATACTTTTAATCGTCTTTCCTTTCTCGTCGGATCTGTAAACAGTATCGTCGATTCGATGCCTAAAACGTTCGATGCGCGATATGTTCGTTCTCTCGATCGAAACGAATGAGATTTTCTATGGGCTTTTTGTTATCGTGAGAAGGAAACAAACATGTGCAACTCTTGCCAGTGGCATTCCGATTATCGTACGCGACCTACTATTTTTCTTTTTCTATTTTTTCCTTTTTTTTTTTCTTTTTTTTTTTTTTTTAGATTACAGATAAATGTATCCAGACCCGGAGATAGATAGATAGATTACCTAGATACACCTTTCTCGTTGAAATTACGCAACGAATGTGTCCACGTTGATCGATACGCAAACAGGGATTCCTCGATCGAAGGTTTAATATTTAACAAGAGAATAATCTTTCAGATTGGAAAATTATTCTCTTTTCAAAATTGATGAAAAACTTGAAATAATATATTATTTTCTCTATCAAGAGATTATATATAAGAAGAAGGCACGTAGAGAACGAAGAGGAGAGAATTCTCGCGGAAGGAGGTCTCGTTCTCTTTGAGCGTTCGCATTCCAGCGCTTCGAAGGTTCCCCTTTAATCCTGCCGCGTTGCAAGTACGACGAAAGAGCTTCGTGTCGAGGGGAACCGCACTTTGCTATCGAGCGAAGCTCGGAAGCGAGCGAGCGAGCGACCACCAGCGGAGCAAGCTTACCAGCCTGCCTGCCTGCCTGCCTGCTTGCCTTGCTTAACACCGACGGCACCCCCCTTGCCTACATATTCACCGACTCTGCCTACTCTCCATGTGCTTTCATGACGCTCTATAGTTTCTCCTCGCTTTTATAGACCAGAACTGGTAGGATTTGCCGTGGAAGGAAGCTCCACGGCGATGCACCCACACCTACTTCCACACCTCTACCTCTCTCTCTCTCTCTCTCTCTCTCTCTCTCTCTCTCTCTCTCTCTCGTTCACTCTTTCGTGTAACTAAAGAGAGAGAGAGAGAGAGAGAGAGAGAGAAAGGAGGGGGAGTGAGATATATTTATACTTACACCCCTTTGCATAGCTATATAAGAGCTTCTGCATAACGCCTACTACCCTTCTCGTTTGTGTGTCGACTCTACCTACCTACCTACCTACCTATCTACCTATCTACCTACCTACCTACCTACCTACCTATCTACATGGCTACCACCTCTTAGTGTTGGTTAGAGCTGCTCTCTACGTGCGGGAGTAGTAGTAGGTATGTACTTCTTTGCTGAAGTACTCGAAAGAACGTATATCGTCGTCGCCCTTCGACCGTGCGTATGTAGTATATATAGGTCCATAAGAAAGAACGTTTCACGGTGGCGCATTCGTAGGTATAGTACGTGTGTGTATGCGTGTGCGCGCGAGTGGGACGACGCAGCGGATATACGTAGAGGGAGAACCGAGTCGAGCTAACATTCTGCCGGTCCTACTAGCCCACTGACTCGATCTACTCCTCTCTCTCTCTCTCTCTCTCTCTCTCTCTCTCTCTCTCTCTCAGTTGCACACGCTCTCTATCGTTCACCCTACTACTACCATCATCGTCCTTCTCTCTCGCTACTCGTTCGACCAACAGCAGCAGCACGCGTCCCGCGAACACTCGCGCACACAGATAAACGGAGCGTATATATTCTATGACCTATGTAGTACTTCTTCCCTCCTCCCTCGAGCAACACGCTCTTTTCACCCGTCCGAACGAACGGTTAGCTGCTTCCTAACAGTACACGCAACGGACCTGCTCTACTGTCTGTGACGTAGCACGCGAGATCGGATCTCCTCCTCTTCTCGCATCGTAACAGAACTTTATGTTCCACGGTTCGAGAGAGATCGATCTTCTTTTCGTTTCCTTACTTCTCGATGATATCTATTTCTTCGAATAATTACGCAGCAAATTTAGTCTTTTATCTTGTCGATAATTCCTTGTCGGTCATTCCATATCGGATAAGTATTGAAACAAGTGTCTCAAATATTTACGATTTGCAAAAATTATCAAAGTTATTTCTTACTTGGAGGATAACGTTCTATAAGGATCACGCACAAAGTGTAACGAATAATTGTAAACATAAATAAATTTTTTGCTATCTTAACGGACCATAACTAGATGGTAAAAACTTTTTTTGTATATAAAGAGTTTTTAGTTTTCACTTGCTAGTGCATATTATCTGCCCAATATTACAAAACAAGACTATTATATATATATGTAGAGCGACCGCATAGAGATCGAAGACTCGAGACTCGTCGAGGACAAGTCCGTATAGGTTGGAATCACCTGCACGAGCAACTCTTTCTTTCCCTCCCGCCCTCCCCTTCCCCCTTCTCTCTCTTGATGGTAGCTGAGAACTATACAACGACGACGACTAACGACTACGACGACGACGACGACGACGACGACGACTACGATGCCGTAATAACGGCGGCACGCTCGTGCCAGAACCAAAGTGTACGGCTACGTGTACACGACCTAAATAAGATGCGATGCCCCCCGGGGCGAAAGTAATTCACGTATATATACACACGGTGCCGTGCGAGCGCGAGTGCAACTTTGCGCGATTACGTCTCGCGCGTATATACTTACGCGAAGCCGGCTCGCGCCGACTTTAAGAATGGCAAGTTGAGTTCCAAGAGCAAAACTCGGTCCTTAGAGACTAAAGATTCCAACTACGTTTTCTGCGGAAGGTCGTGCGTAAAAGCCAAGAGAGAGAGAGAGAGAAAGAGAGAGAGAGAGAGAGAGAGAGAGAGAGAGAGAGAGAGAGAGAAAGGAAGATAGTTGAACAATAAATGGCATGATAATCAGCGATAGTATAAGTAGAAATTATAACAACGCCAACACATTGATGGGACCAATTCTAAGATTCCTATAGATTGAGATTCGATCGTCCGAAGAAATAGATTTTAGGGGATTACGAATAGTAATTGCAAAGTTCACGGTCATTGCTCTCGACGAAGTATTAGATTAGGTGGAAATGGAGCAACGCGATCCTCGAACGTGTTTACGAATGCGTTTCGACGAATGCTATTAGTAAATATTTATACGCTTATCTTATCGAAAGATTTGAGAGAGAGAGAGAGAGAGAGAGAGATGGAATGGCAAATTCACGAGCTCGCAATTAAACATTCTTTTCATCGATTTTCATCCGACTCTTGTGTCTTTTCTTTCTTTCCTCGATATATCTACGTGCACGTGGGCATTTCCGCTTGCATTGCGCGAGGACGCGCGATTAGAGATAAAAGCGGAGGCGCACGAGCCTCCGTATCTCTTCGCGTTCGTCATCGACAAATCCTTGTCGTCTTCGAACGTGGTGAATCTAGTAATAGTCTCCTATTTATTACCATTCCGTTTTTCTTTTTTTATTTTCTCTTTTTTTTTTTTTTTTTTTAATCGCACGTGAACTCTCTGGTATGACGTAGGCCTTGAGAAAAGTTTCGCCCTTCGTATCTACATAAATCGTACGTACGAAAGAGAGAAAAGGACGAGAGATTACGTAAGGAAAGCGTACGAGAGATTTTTGGCGGGCTCGATAAATCGGCGAAGCTCGGAATGAGAACCCGCGTTTTCCCATTCGCCTGCGTACAGTAGGCGCGCACGCGCACACGCAGAGCGCGGCGACACATCGAGAGAGCGCGATCGCGCGCGGTCTAAGTATTACTTAATAATATCCATAACCGGGAGGTAAATGATGGAGTGGGCGAGAGGGAATCGAATGGGTGAGTCGGATGCATAAGCAGACGCGAAGCTGTGCAAAGAGGATCGACGGAAGAGAGATGAAAGCGATCGAGAGAACGATATTCGCGCTACTTTAATTTCTTCTTTCTCCCCTTCTTCCTTTTTCTTTTTAAGAAACACACCAGAAACTCTCCTTTCCGGGCGGCGCGTCTTACTTTCGCCGAAATGAGTCACCGCGAAGTACCGAGAGAGAAATTTAAACGGGACGAGTTTCGAGGATCGATCCTCTTTTCTCCTTCGAGCGTGTATACACATAAATCACAGTAGTAGTAATAGAAGTAGCAAAAGTTCCTCGTCGAATGCACTGTCGTTGCACACCCTGTTGTTATTAATATTATTATTATTATTATTATTATTATTATTATTATTATTATTATTACTATTATTATTATTATTAGTGCTATTAATATTACTATACTATCGTACGAAGAATCTCAAAGAATCTTTGGATCACCACCTCCGTTTCATACGTCGTTTTTTTCACAACTTTCGATTATCATTATTATTATCATTTGATTCACTTTCACCGAATAGCACAAGAGAAACGATTTATTCGTGTATTTTCTTCGCACTGCACGAGACAACGTCGACGAGGGATTCTTGGGGGTTAGGGATGATAGGGGTGGTAGAGATACGTAGGTAGGGAGAAAAGAGACGGTGGATAGACAGGCGAAGAGACAGAAAATGAGAGAGAGAGAGAGAGAGAGAGAGAGAGAGAGAGAGAGAGAGGGAGAGAGAGGGAGAGAGAAAGAGAGGTAGAGAGCGAATGAGAGAGAGGGAATAAAGGTGTCACTAGGAAGTCCCAAGAAACGTCGATACTCTCTAAGAGCACCGCACAACACTTCGATAAAAAGACCGGTGTATCTATGACGATCCTCCCGAGAGCCGAAGAGAGAACTCGGACGTTCTCGATCGGGGCGTCGACTGGTGGCACGCACGCGGGGGACAGTCACGACCCCGTCGTCTTCTCTTCCGCGACTCTTCGAGCACGAGGCGGCGCCGTAGAAGAGAACTTTGCGACTCTTCGCGCCACGATCGTCATCCGCAGTTTTGCCATCGGTCCACGTACGAGCACGCAATACTTTTTCGCGGCGGAAACTATGCGCTCGCGCGCGCGCGCGCGCGCGTACGTGTGCTCACTTGCGGTATGCGTAGAGGGAGAGAGAAAGAGAGAGCACCCTTAAGAAATTAAAAATCTTTCTGTATTTAGTCTCTCTTTCTCTCTCTATATATCTTCAATTTATTCCGTACACTCGCGCACTCTGTTTCTCCTGTCGTTTCTTGTTTTCCTCTTTCTTTTTTCTTTTTTTTTCTCCTTTTTTTTTCTTTTTTTTTTTTTTTTCTTTTAATTCATTTTTCGAGATATCTTTTGAAATTTCTCAAAGAAACGCCGGAACGAACCGACGACGAACAAAACGAGGACAAAGATAATAACGAGCACCAAGCGGTGTCCCTCGCGAGAAACGAGAAAACGACGGCTCCTACGGCGGTTCCTACGGCGGTTCCTACGACAGTTCCTACGACGACCGTGGCTCCGGGTTGACTAGTGTGCGCCGCGCAAGACCGAACAGAGCCAGCCCCACCGTTTCTGCACTCTTACTCTCTCTCTATCTTCCTCTCGCTCCCTCTTCTGCCCTCCGCTTCTCTCCCTCTGGCCTCCGCCGGAGGGAGCGCGCGCAGCGTACCGAACCAACGAGGGAGCGAGAGAGTGCGAGGAACGCGATAGATAGGAGAAAGAGAGAGAGAGAGAGAGAGAGAGAGAGAGGAGCAAGAGGGAGAAAGACAGAGTGAGAAGGTTTATGCGCGAAGAGGGTGGGAGAGGGAAGGAAAGCATGAGCGCAGTAGCGCGGAGGGCTTCCATGGGAGGGAGTGGGGCACACCGGTCGTCTTGGAGGGGCCAACGAAAGGGACAGAGAGAGAGAGAAAGATATATATATGTATATATATGTGTGTGTGTGTGTGTGTGTGTGTGTGTGTGTGTGTATGAAGAGCTAGAAGAAGAAAGTGCCAACGCTGAGAGCTTACGGATAACTTGGAAACGTGGCGAGAGAGATTCGAGAAAAGTTTCGTCGAAGAAGGGTTGCTGTAAACAGGATCACGTTGGGGCAGGTCACCCCTTCTTCTTTTTCTCTCTCCCTCTAGCATACGTACATCCTTTCCTCTTCGACAGGGTGCTAGAGTGGTCGTGCTTGTTTTCCTTCCGGCTGATGCTTCTCTTGCATTCGCACGAGGTGTTACTTTTAGTCGTATCGACTCGTAAAATCGTGTGTGTGAGAGAGAGGAAGAGAGAGAGAGAGAGAGAGAGAGAGAGAGAGAGAGAAAGAGAGAGAAGAACGTTGGGAATTCATCTTTCGAGGACGTAAACTCGACTCGTTCGAGCATTTAATCCTACCTAAGTGCGTCTCTCTTTCTTTCCATTTCTTGGACTAATTATCCGATGAAATCTGAATCCCAAGATGAATCCTCTCGTTTCATTTTTAATCTTATCGAGTATGGGTATCAATGAATCAAGGTGTATAAACATGGAGGATACTCGAATAGGAAACGGTATTGGTACTCACTTCGAATGATTTTATCTTTCGAAGTCCGTGAAAAAAAGAAAAAAGTCAAGAAGCCGCTTTAAACAGTATCACATTGAGGGTAAGTTACCCCGTTTCTCTTTTCCCTTCGTTGCTATGCGTCCCGCATTGATATCTATTCTCGCTAGAAGCTCCAGCAGGTGTTCTTCGCGTACGTGGCGGGTTCGTTTAAAAATTGTAACACGTGCGTTAAACATGTCCATTATTCTCGATCGAGAACAAAAAGAATTCGTGAAATTCTTGAAGACGAATTGAACCATTTTGTCTTATTTAATTCTCGCAAAGTTTCCTTTTTTTTTGTGTTTGACTTGAAACTTTCGTATATTGCATTTGCACGAACGCGGATCGTCCTTTTCAAGGCGTCTTTTGGAGGAACAAGGACGAACGAGCGAGGAAGTTTTAATGTGAAAGAAAGGTCAGGATAAGAAGAAAGCTTCCGACCGAGTTACGTACATATCTCTACGTATGTACACACGTGAAGAAGGATAAAAGGAAAGGCAAACGGAACAAATAGGATTTAGTTCGTCTCTAGCCATCGGATCTACGTTACTATAACTAGAAAAATATATAGTTATATCGAAAAGAGAAGAAAAGCACGTAAATTTATCATACGACGATGATAGTGGTTATAAAGAAAAAAAAAAAAAAAAAAAAAAAGAAAAAAAAATCAAAGGAGCATTATCTCGACGTCGTCTTTAAACGATCGGTTAGCTACTTTGGTCCCTTGCAACATAACATCTAGAAACGACAATGACGACGACGACGACGACGACGACGACGACGACGACGACGAGGACGGGTGTAAGGCGGCGCACGCACTTGCCACGACGATCGATCGTCCCCCTGCGATCGATCGGCCCAGAAGATGCCGGCCGTAGGCGTTGTATACTTGCCAGAAAGTATACACGTAACAACACACAGCAGGTATCACCGTTAAGGCTCATCAAGGAATCTCGCGGGCCTTTGGCATGGCTCGAATATAAAGAACCTTCTCTCCCGTTGTTCTTGCTTCGCGATCTGAATTAAGACGGGGTACCGGCTTTCGTATTTTCGATTCGAAAATCCTTCATATAAGTAGCTATATACATGTATATACATAGGCATATATAGCCCACGTGGAGACGAGTCAATTTTCTTACAAGAAGAAAGATATAAGAGGACGCAATTTCGTGAATCTTTTAGGATACCATTATGAATAATTGTTGAACCATTTCTGAATAAAAACGATTTCGATTGGCAAATACTCCATATCCTTCATCTAGAATAAGAGTTAACTTAGGATTTTTGTCGTAACGATTTAAGGTCGAGCAGAGAAAAGTATCAGGGAAACTGTAGAGGATAAATTCACGACGGTAAATTTAGATACGCTGCCGTAGATTCGCAAAGTCGAGAGAAGTCGCGTTATCGATCGGTTTTGAAGAATTCGAACGAGTTGCAAAGAGAAAGAAAGAGAACGTAAATGCCGTTGATATATCTAAAGCTCGAAACGTTTCGTTGAAAATTTTCTTGGACCGGATTGCTGCGTTTCGAGAGCGAAGAGAAGAAAAGAGATGGGGATCGAAAACGTAATAGGAGGATAGAACATCTGTATCTCGCGATACAAGAGCACCACCGACACTCGATATCGCACCGTTAGGTCGTCCACCCTCAATCGAGAGGCCTCCTCCTCTCATTGTCGTTTCGCATATTATTCGAGACGGAGGATTTCTTACAGGTATACGTGGGAAGATATGCGATAGAATCGATCAGCCTCCGACCGGTGAAAAACTTTTCTTTTATTACCGATAAAGAAAAGAGAGAAAGAGAGGTGGAGCGAGCGAGAGAAAGAGAGAGAGAGAGAGAGAGAGAGAGAGAGAGAGAGAGAAGTGGATGATTTTCAATAATAGAAAAAAGTTCCGTTTCTTTCGATCAATTCTATCGCAGCGGAAGGAAGTCTAGAGTACGATCATATGTACTCCGGAAGTCGACCTTGGTGCCGTGAATAATAGGAAACTATAACAGTAACGATAACAAAAGGTTAATGTCCAGATTAGTTACCATTAATGAATCTTTTTCGAAAGAGATAATATGTAAAGAATCGTATAATCATCGTCGTCCACGTATCTATCAGGTGCAAGAAAGTTGGTCGGAATTGCAAAGGCTTAACAGCTCGTAACCAATCCGTACGGCGTCGTCTTCCATGCCAATCGGAGCGCATCGAACGTCTGATAATCGAGTTAAAAGATTTCACATCGATTTCCACGATTCTCGCCGCGCGAATTTACTTAATATATATTCCTAAACGTATCGATAGGGAAATAAAAAAAAGACTCGTCCATACGTATAAGACATATAAAAAAGAAAACACTATTAACCAAAGTCAAAAATTTTGGTGGGCGGGCTGCTCTTACCGATTCCACCATCGTCATCATCGCCGATGAAGAAACGGATTACAGTTATTTCCTCGATAGGCATACGCTCAGTCAATGACCGAGGCAAACGTTTTAGCATTCTTAAGCTCACTCGAAAGAGAGTTCGAGATAGGTGGCTCGCTTCGAAAAGGTAGTCCCGAACAAACGAAAGAACGTTACTAGTATTCGTTCGTGGTGCGACCGATCGAAGAGGAAAACGTGCGATGGAAAAGTAATCCAAGCGGATTATAAAATTACGTGCTATCTTACGCGCGTCTGAGTTGGCTCGACTTATTTTCCTGACGAGGGGAAAAAAAGCTTGCATATCGGTAGAAATTTCAGTAGGCGAGAAATGAGAATCTTAAGTAACATTGTAGCTGTATGGGAAGGAAAAGGAACAAAAAAAAAAAAAAAAAGAAAAAAAAGAAAAAAAAAGAAAGAAAGAAAAAAAGAGAAAAGATGAAAAATACAAAGAGGACTGTTGAAAATAAGGACGGCAATCCATTTAAGGATTACCAAATTGGTGTCCCGCAGCGAGTTGGACTCGGAGAGTTCCAAATTCGTACGTTCTACCTGCTGTGTCTGATTCGAGGAGCACGTGCGAAAGATATTTTGCGACTTGATCGTCGTCATCCTAGTCCTATACAATAGTTGAATGTGTTGTGTAGATCGAGCGAAACGACGTGCAAAAAACCATAAGAGGCGCCTCTTTTCCTTTCGTCTTTTCACGTTGAGAAGTTGGAGAAGGAGGTGGTGGTGGTGGTGGTGGTGGTGGTGGTGGTGGTGGTAAAGGTGGTGGAGGTGAAGGAGGAGGCGTTGTAGGCGAGTCGGGCCGATCGATAGGCATACGCGCGTTATACATATAGGCGCGATCGATGCGGGGGCCTCGACGCTCGTGTTTAAGAGCGAACGCCACCGGTGCGGATACGTAGGTAGGTGGGTAGGTAGGTTGGTAGACCATTGAAAGCGTGCAGGGATGTACCGTTAGCCACGTCACCACGTCACCTCCTCTTTCTCTCTCTCTCTCTCTCGCTCGCTCGCTCTCCTCATAGCCAGCGTTATAACTCGCTCGCAAGCGCGCCAATCTTGCCCATTGAAATTCCTGTCGCCGAAAACGAGCCGTCGAGGATCGCGCAATCCTTCAACCTCCTTTATCCTTCGAGCGTCACGTAGAAAGCGACGTGCATCGTGTAAGACTCGAAAGGATACCGATTAAGATCGAGTTATATCTGACTGGACGGACGAATTCAGGAGATAAACTTTTTTTATGGAGTAGCAGATTACAGAACAGAAAAGTTTCTTTGCGTATGTGCTGCAACGTGCATATGCATGCGTCTATAGTAAGTACTTTACTCCCGCATTTTTTTTTCCTCTTTTTTCTTTTTTTTTTTTTTCCAATTAATTCGATCCGGGAGTAGAATTTATGTTAATGTGAGATATCGAGAGAGGTGGTTTTATCGATTGTCAGGGGGATAGACGCGAGACGTCGATTAGCGATAAGTAAACGAGTCTTTATGGACGAGCGTAGACAAGCGTTGGTAATTACAGAAGAGAAAGAGAGAACGACGTTTTTCTATTCCATCTTTTTGTAAAGTCGCGTGAAAGCAATGGGTTTCTCGTCGTTCATCGGTCGTAGTTACGCAAATAAGATAATAAGGCGATAGAAGGTTAAATGGTTACACGTCGGATGAAACGTTTCGATGCTTAAAGAAGCTAAATAAGTAATATCGGAAAAAATGAAAATTATTTGAAAGAAAAGAGAGAAAATACGTTGGAGAAGAGGTGCGTGTATCGATTGTACAGAATGTTTCGTTGCATGTTGTTCGCAACAATAGAAGTACCTCAGAGTCGTAAAAATTATGGCTGCTTGGCATTTCAGGGTGAAGGCCCCCCAGGAGAGAGCTAGTGATATTTCAAAAATTATCTTTCCCTCTCTCTCTCCCTCTCCCTCTCTCCCTCCCCCCCCCCCCTCTCTCTCTCTCTCTCTTGCTCGCTCGCTCTCCCTTCGAACGTACCGGAACGAAATTGGTGAAAGGATCAAAATGAGAAATGGAAAGGACTACCATTTAACGATCAGAGTTTTAAAAATAGATGTACAAATTTTGTCAGCGTAATAGAAACGTTTCTGATTATCATAAGCTTACGTATAAAGGGCACATAGTGTTAATCAGGGACGTTATTCGGTGTGTTTTTCCAGAGAGAGCGAGAAAGAGAGAGAGAGAGAGAGATTTTTTTTGAGAAATGTCTTACGTATTCCACAAATGAAGAAAGCATGTTGCTCAAAACGTTTTTCGTAGAAATGTTTACGAGGAGGACGGTACCTGGGCAAGAGGAATGAATCGACGTTGACCATTGTCGTAGGTAACTTTCACGTCGATAACCGAGTTCAATGAGCTCTTTTGGCACGTCCAACAGTATTATAAGGTAGCGCGAAGCAAAGTGAAATTTCCAGTCGGTCCTCTGCAGTAAATTAAATTGCGACAACCGTACGCATTCGACGAACCGTTATCCCAAAACTAAGAACGAAGGAAAACCTAGACCAACCGCAAGAGAGGAAAAGGATTGTCGACTTTCTTTTCGGAAAAGCTACCACAATTTTTTTTCATTCTCAGTCTCTCGTCCCCTACCCTCTCTCTCTCTCTCTCTCTCTCTCTCTCTCTCTCTCTCTCTCTGTCTTTGTCGTTGACTTTACACCTCCTAACCATTACTACAAAGTCTCATAAATTTCGTGGTGAAACTTATGGTCGAGGAAACGTGATTTTCCAGCTGAAACACACCTGCTCCCTCTTTCGAGAGTTTACGATGGACGGATTCGTATAGGATTATTAGATATCTATCTTATCGTAGGTGAAAAGAAAGGTTCAGCTTCGTGAGGTAGGTATATCGAAATAAACGAAGCAAGATAACGCCTTCGCTCAATTTACTTTGCTAGATGTTCCAGTAACGAGCGGTTAAGTCAAATATATCGCGTTCCCTCGGCCGCGGTAGAACTTTTTTGGCACGACTCACGGATACAAAGGTGTTACGCCGACGGCGACGACTGCTCGGGGATTCTCATTTCGAGGAAACCTTTTTCGATGATATTATTCCTGGTGGTAGTAGAGAACTAACTGCGTAACGTTTCTAACGATATCCTCCTTCCTCGTTACGTACATCCATTGTTCCAAGTTCGAAGTTGGGCAAGTCTTGATCGCGATGGATCTCGATCGTTTCGATCCTGGCTCTCTCGGTCCGCACGAAAATCGTGATGTGGAAGGAACGATCTCGAGAAAGAAAGAGGGTAAGAGAGAGAGAGAGAGAGAGAGGGAGAGAGAGAGAGAGAGATAGAGAGAGAGAGAGAGATGGCGACAGAGAGAAAGAGAGAAAGGGAGTATATATTTAGTCGAGCTGGACCGATGCCAAGCTCATCAACGAAAATGAAATCTGGGTCTCTCCGCGCTGCCCGCTTCTAAAACGTCGCCGACGACCTCTCGATATATGTCCATGACCTGTGCGACGCGTCGAAAACTCGGCCCTAAGTCTAACGAGAGACCAACAATGAGAGGGAGAGATCAAGAGATATTGTACGTGAGGCGCAATTTTCGTCTCGATTCTCCTCGATAATTTTGCAATCTAACTTATCCTAGGATATTCTGCTTTCTTGAATTACATACGATCGCTATTTCATATCATGAAATAATAATTAGATTCGTCTTTAAGAAGGATTACAACGAAAGTGAAATTACTCGGAGCATTGCTTTTCGCGAATGTTACGCAAGACGATACTGTGTCCCGCTAGAGAGTATGAGAAGCCCGGCCTGCAAAAAACTGATCGAGACCCTCCCTTACGTCCCTCCTACTCCCTTCCAGTTAGGCCGAGGTCCGGAAACGTTTTTGACGCCGCAGGCGGGGAAAGTGACGACGACGACGACGACGGTGGCGACGGTGACAACGACGACTAAAACGACGACTAAAACAACAACGACGACGACGACGACGACGACGACGACGACGACGACGACGACGACGACGATGAGGATGACGACGACGACGACGACCAAGACGACAAGGATAGGAACTTTTGACAGATGTTTCTCTGTCATTCTGCTCTCATATGCGCTCCTCTTCCAACTCGCTTGGATCGCCAAGGGCTACGCCGCAGGATCGCACCTTCTTGTACGGTGTTAATGGCCACACGAACGAACGTGCGAGTGCACGCTTGCTTGCAGACAACTTTTATCCTTCGCTCGAAGAGAACTCGGGATAATTCCGCAACGATATATGACTCTCGATAAAATCGATAGTTCGCTTTCTCTCTGTCGATTTATCTTTCTCCTTCTATCTTCTCTTTCGACGCGATTCTTTGTTTCTCTCTCTCTCCCCCCCCCCGCTCTCTGTTCGACCTGCATTTATATTGTACATTACGAGTATGTATATGTATATATATATATATATATATATATATATATATATATATATATATATATCCTTATAGCCCAGAACGCTCTCAGCCGTGATTCTAATCATCGCCCGATACGGATCGGACGTTAATAAGTCGATGCTCGTTGGCCGGTTTAATTTATCAGTCGACGCACTCGCGTTGTCCAATTTAAACGACGCGCCGATGACCATGTAACTACTCGCTCGTACGCTACGTTCTCGGATAATAACGTGGATATTAGGTCGAATCTCCTGTTTCGAGTTAATTACTCGTCCGATATTAATTGCTCGCTGATACCGGTTGAAATTTTCCAATGTCTAGGTACATAATAATTTCAACGAGATTCGATTTTTATCTCGATCATATTATATCGTTTCATTCATGTTTTGTTTTTCTATAGCTTCGGCCTCGTACGTACATATATGTACGTACATATAATACGTACGACGATTACGTAGGAGATATCGAGAACGCTCTTTTCCAATGGGCTCAGACTCGCTTCGCAGCTATTCGCGCGAATATCATTCTATCGGATCCGTTTACAATGCGATCGCATTGAACCCTGTGATATGGTAACACTTTAGCACTGGATTATGATGGTACCGTGGAGCTTACGATATATGCGTATAATGGTTTCGGTATAATCGCTCTGACGCATTGGAAACGCGCTTTCTCTTCGTGAACTCGTTCGAAAAATATTCATCTCTTTTTTCTTTCCCTCTCGATTTATAGGTCAAAACATTCTTGTAACCATTGGATTCATTCAAGTTTTAGTCGTAGGTAGATCACTCAGGGATCTCGGAATCGAATGATACGTCGTGGCCTCTCTCCTTGTAAGAGGAAAATAAGAAAAAAAGGAAAAAGAAAAAAAAAAGAAGAAAAAAGAAACAAATTCTCTCGAGCATTAATCCAAAATAGCGATAGATATATTATAGATTCGCGTTCTCCGACCTACTCTCGAGTACTGCCTTGATAGCCTCGGGCTTAGCCGCAGGATCGCGTCGCCGACGTAATGGCTATGCAAGGTGCGCGCTCCGACTTGCGTCCGCCACCGCTGCATTCATTGAAAATACGCCGCTTATCCATAGGCACGTACCACGCGTTTACACGTTCTACTGGTCAGCCTCGGCAAAGTCCTTTTCGTAACACGTAGGTACGTACGTATGTACGATCAATGTACGATCTATGTACGTTCGCCGAACATTCCTATGTTATTTTGTTACATAGACCGAACTGTTCTTCTCAAAAAAAAAAAAAAAAAAAAAAAAAAAGAAAAGAAAAAAAAAAGAAGAAAAAAAAAAAGAAATAGAGAAAGAAACACGACGAGAGAAGAATATTATCCCCCTCGACTCGCGTACGATTCCATTTTAATATCTTTTTGAAAGACAAAAAAGCCTTTTTCTTTCTATCTTTCTATGGATAAAAGTCCATGTCGATTGGAGAGGGAGAATACAGAGAGGCGTTAAGAAGCGAGTAAAAAGGAAAACGTATCCTCGTCCTCGAACAACGTCCCTCGAGGACAGCGAGAGCACGATACACGGAATACATGCGCGTACCTTACGTAGAACGGATTACGGACGGCCGCGGCAGGCCGAGTTTGTCGAGATTTCGAAACGAGACGATGAATACGCCTCTAGAAGACCGTGCCAGCTTGATCGATCGCTCTCGAGATCGTTTCTCTCGCTTCAACTAAAGGAGCTCCTACATATGTATATATACCTTCATTTCATCGTTCTAATGTAATTTTCCATTTGACGTTACTCACCGAATTTCTCTCTCTCTCTCTCTCTCCCCCCCCTCTCCCCCCACCCCATCTCTCTCTCTCTCTCTCTCTCTCTCTCTCTCTCTCTCTCTCTCTATCTCTCTGGTTAATTGTTAACGCGGTAACGTGAATGACACTGATTAGCTTACCTGAAATCAAAATAAATGACGATATTAACTTGATGTTAAGAGATCGATCATAATTTAGTTTTAATGTAACATTGAAAGTAACATTTTTTAATATTTTTTTTTCCAGAGACAAGTATTCCAATAGATAATTCGACGTCGAATAAAATCCTTAAATGATCGCCGTGCCGACCGACAAGAAGGAGGAGGCCTTCGACGAATCTTGGTGCTGGCTGGAGAGGCGATCGTACATGTTCTTAGAGCGTAAGGAGCGATTGTTGTCGGCAATGGGCCGTTGTCGCAATGGGAAGTCTCCTCTTGCAACCGGCACTAAATCGTTTCGCTTCGGCACGTAGCAAGAGTCAGAAGCGGTCCCAGTCGAGCGTTTCGCCGGAACCTATCTCATTTCTCGATCGTACGATCGCACCAAAAGACGGATATCTTTAATTTCTAATAACGAATCTTCGAGGGAATCCAAGAGATATAAATATCGGATAAGAATGAAACGACGACGAGAAGAAAAGAAAGAAAAATAAGGTATCCCATGAAAAATGTTAACGACACTTCAAGCGAAATGAAATAAAACCTTTACGATACGTTACTTTTATCATCGAATAATCAGATCTACCTAATGCGCATTTATTTCAATATTAAAATGTAAATAACGAAAAAAAAAAAAAGAAAAAAAACACAAAAAAGAGAAAAGAAAAGAAAAAATCTTTTCAGGAACTCCGCCGTGCCGCTTGACGAGAATCATTTGAAATTCCCGCTCTACGTTTCGATTGGTCCCCAGGAACGAGAAGCTGTATATCGACCTTCGGCCCTTTTCGATTGTGACGTAGCGACGACAGCGCCGGTCGGTAAAGTTGCACCATAACGATAACTCGCAACCGACTTTCATCGATGTTTTTCGGTCGATACGGCCGGTCTCTTGATCGGAGTCTCCAGGATTGGCCACCGTCGTGGCGTCGGTAGCGCCAACGACGAGATCCGACGCAGCGCGCGCGCTCGGTACCTTGCCCGTCGACCGGCCTTGCAAGGCTGCAGGCCATCGAACTCTTGCCCTACTGCCGCGCCACGTAATACCACCCGTACGCGATGCGCAAGAACGAGGATAACCGACACGACTCGCGCGCCCCTTCCTCGTTGTTCGCTCGCTCATTCTCGCTCGTTCGTTCGTTCGTTCGTTCGTTCGTTCGTTCGTTCGTTCGTTCGCTAGCTCGCATAAAGGGGGGAAAAAAAGGAGGGAGCGGCTTGAACACGATACAGGAACGAAAGCCCAGGGCCGTACGCGTTGTCTTCTACCTTCTCCTCTCCTCGATTTTACGATCGGATCGATCTCCTCCACCCTTTCTTCCTCTCTGATATTTCCCAAGAATTAATTTTTTTTGTTTGTTTTTTTTTTTTGTTTTTTCTACTATTTATATATAAATATTATTAAAAGGAAGGGTATACGCGACGTATATACGCTAGCAAATAGATAGTTAAAATTGACCGTCGAAATGTCTTGCCTAAGACAATTTCCTGACAATTCACGATTGATATCAAATGTATTCGCTATATCGGCAACTATTTTGAAAGTTATTTAGGTTGCCCGATCTTATCCTGTATATTATTCAATCGTTGACAAATTTTTAAACCGTCGTTTTGTGATTTATATTTATCGCAAGTTGATTACGAACATGAATCGATTGAAATTGCATGGATTCATTCGTGGGAATAGAGAGGGTCGATGTGATAAAGCAATTTCTGTAAAAGGCAAGAAGGGAAAAAGTATTACGGATCTGCCTAAAAATAAATAGCAAGCTTGCACGATGTACGGGGAATCCTCTCTTTCTCTCTCGCGGAACGCAATTCGTTTATTGATTTTGGTTCTGACGTCCGAGGCGTTATTAAATTCTTCCTCACTCGAAACGAGAACGGGGACTCTAGCTAGGGTAAATATATTTTTGAAAAAATTTTGAAGGGAAATATAACTTGGGATTGATATTTTTTTCGTGGTATTTATTAATCGGACAGTGGTTACGGCGACGATGGTCACTTGAAATTAGTTATAGTAATGGATTCAAGAGAGGAGCGCGTCATCGGGGGGATTCTTTCTGCTGGTCGGTGCTAGTAAGAGAGGCCAAACTGTGCCACGGTCGCGCGCGCTTCCATCGGAACAGGGCTTCTCACCGTCGCGGACGCACTTTTACCCTATAACGCTTGGTAAGCTCGTTAGCGAGGCGAATCATGTGCCGCGGGATATGAGCTCAAGCAGAAACCGTAATTCGCACGATCGAGATGTGTTCGTGAAAGAAATGCCAAGCGCCATAGATCCGTCGCGATCCGTCGATGCGAAACGACGTCTTTTCATTTTGCAAACGTGCACTTTTCTTTTTTTTTTTTTTTTTTTTTTTTTTTTTTTTTTCTTTCGTGCATATCGATCAAATAAAATATGTAGCGCAATGATATTATATAAAAATAATTTGATGTCCCATTTTATTTTGTGCCGCGTGCATCGCTCTCTTTTTCCTCTTTTCATACATCTAACCATCGTCATCGAATAGGCTCGATGATAACGTCAAAGCTCGGTTTTGTTCGCGCATTCGAGATAGACGAAAGATAGCCGCGTCAAAAGCTTCACAAGCGTATCTAGCTCGTGTTAAAGCCCGGCCGGAAAAATGTAACGGTAATTAGTTTTGTTACCATCCGGATGCATAATTACGGATTTTGTTAATAACGGCCAGTTAATTGGCGATCTAATTGCTAATAAGCCGGATACTATATAACGGGTAATAGCAAATAATTAGTAACGAAGCTAACGAGTGAACTATCGACTAACTACTTGCCAACTACTAAACAGAAGTATCGGTAATGAGCGTTGATTATGCCAGTACGATTACCGTACTGTATCGTAATCGTACTTATTCCATTCTGTATTGATACTATATGAGTTTCCTATCACGATTTCTATTAACGGCGATTAATCCTTATTATAATTAATAATTGGACTTTGTTAATCGATAGAAATTGCAAATAGCGAAAAGAGACGTCGATACGTACTCTTTTTACCGTCGGTCGTGTTACAGCCGAAAAATCACACAACACATAAAAAGAATTTCCAAGAAAATATTTTTTATCAGGGGCAAACGTAAAACTACTGTAGTTTTGTTATCCCCCGCAATAAACGATCGTATTATTCTTTATTTCTTACGCGGTTCCCACAATACGAAAGTACTGGAGAATCAATATTAAAGGAGTTCCACTGTAATCGACGCCACATCCGTCTATTTTACGAGCCATTACCTTTCTAGAAATTCCATTAGTACCAAAACGATTCAGCCTTTGGTCGATCATCGAAGCCGAGAGATGCACACGATCAGGAATTTAATCTTCGAGTCATTCGTCGTGAAAGGAGTAATGAGAAAAAGAGAGAGAGAGAGAGAGGGGGGGGGGGAAGAGAGATGGAAGAGAGACAAAGTAGTAGCGGCTGACCGGCTAACCTCTAGACCCTAGAGTATGTCGAGAGGGTGCGAACGAAGAGCACCGCTCTCGGTCACGCGAGAATCATCCGCCGCCGTGATTCCTAGAACTCGATGCTTTTCCGTTACACGTAACGCGTCTCCTTTACCGTATAACTTTCGTCTAGATCTTTTCTCTAGGTAATTAAAACGGCGTTCTTTGTTTTTCTTTTTTACTATTATTATTTTTTTTTTTCTTTTTTTTTTTTTTTTTCCCCCTTTTTTTTTCCCCCGAAAGGATCCATCCACGTAGGCATTTGAATCGTGAGAGTTTTAATCGTAACCGGATGTGCCCGGGTTCGAAGGTTTCACCGAGTTCAAAGTTCAAGTTCAGAGTTCAAGTTCATGTCGATCCGACTGGTTCTTCTGAACAAAAACGCTCTGCCGTTCTTAATGTTCTTTCTTGCGAATCGATTTCTTTCTTTTGCTTTTTTTGTTTTTTTTTGTTTTTTTTTTGTTTTAATTAACGAGTCTTTGCGCAAATAAATATCATTCTTGCACGGGTTTTTTCATCTCTGGCAGTTGAAAAATAAACGTAATTAGAAATGATATAGGATGCATTCTTTCGGACATTTTTCCGGTAGGAAGAAAGACGTAGAAAGAGTCCTAGGCAACAAGAAGAGGAGATTGGCGTTAAGAAGTCGGCATTGATGTTCGCGTTCGAGGAAGAGACACGGTGAGACAGCACGTGGTGGAATACTCGCGGATCGTCGAGCCTAACGGTTATCCGGTAACCGCGTCAGAGCCGGTGCTAGCGGTACTCGCGGCCGTTCCGTTACTCGACCGACAGATCCGCTAACGCGACTCGCGCTCTCTCTTTCCCTCCTTTAGCTACGTACGTCGGCCCTTCTCCTCCTCCTCCCTCTTCTCCTGCTCCCTACATCCGTCTCTATCCCTCTCTACTCCGTTCTCCACTCTCTTTCGTAGGCGTGCGCGTGAACGCGAGTAAACGCGTCGGATCCGCTTCGTCTCCGGCGCGAAATTTACGACTACTCGAACTCTCTATCTTCGTCTATGTCTATCTTTTTCTCTACAACTTTGTCCTTATTTTCTTTTTACTTGTATGGAGCTAGTAGACTCTACTGCGATAAAAACTAGTTATCTCTCCCCCCCCCTTTTTTTCTTTTGTTTTTCAAAAGTAACAAAAGAGTTTTCCGTTTATTGAAAATCTCCATTATATAAAAGCCTTGCCAGCTTTAGTATGGACTACTGTTGTACTATCATGATGAATATGGCAGATATATAAAAAGAGATCTAAAAGATAGATATATATGTATATATATATATATATATATATATATATATATATATATGTATGTATGTATGTATACATATATATTGAGAGAGAGGGAGAGAGAGAGAGAGAGAGAGAGAGGCGAGTGAAAATTAGGGCACGGACGAAGTAAACAAAAATATTACTAAAGTAATAAATGCCATACTTTTTTCCATTTCTTCTAGATAATTTCTGAATGTATGAAAAAGCGATATATTAAAGGAAGCACACTGTCCTGTACCTGTTCCCGTGATCGGTGGTGAAGCTAGCTGCGAACTGCTTATATCCGGTGGTTGCTGCGTTTGTTGCGTTTGCTGTTGCTGTTGTTGCGGACTATTGGCAGCGACTTGGACGCTACCTGGACTCGCCGCGCTCTCTGCCATTTTTTATTTTTTTTCTTTTCCCCTTATTTTCTATCTTTCCTTTCTTTATCGCTTTATTTTTTCTTCTTTCTCTCAGTTCATCGATAAGAGAAAGACCAAGAGAGATAGAAAAGGACTCAAACGCAGTCCTCTTCGTTGCGCTGGTCTTTTTTCTTTCTTTTTTTTTTCTTTTTTTTTTTTTTTTTTCGTTGTTGGACCGAACTCCGATCGGTCTCGATTTTAAAGCAGCACGACGGTTTCACGGTCGACCGCGCGCGCTTGTCCGTGAATACTTAAAGTTTTTCGCGACGACAGTTTCCCCTTAATGTCTCGATGTCAGTCTGACACGTTCCGTAACCCTCGTTTACGTTTCTATCACTTGGAGAATTACGTACGTCGTGTCTATTGCTCTTCTCGATTAATATCCTTTTTCTTATTAATAGTTTCTTCCTGGTTGCTGTTGCTATTATAATTGTTGTTGTTATTGTTGTTGTTGTTGCTGCTGCTGCTGCTGCTGTTATTGTTGTTGTTGTTGCTGTTATTGTTGTTGTTGCGAAATCAGACTTTTTCTCTTATGTTTCTTCGTAAACGACGTGTTTAATAATTTAACAAACGAACGATCGATAGAGGCGGCATACGCTTGTCGGCGTGCTCGGCCTATCGTTGAACGCGATGAGGATCGAAGGAGGAGTCGTCGATCTCGCGAAGGATAACGACGTCAGTTGTGGCAGGAAGTCGAAAGCACCAATTTTCGACGCCATACTACCCTTGGCGTCGCGAATCGCGAACTTGTCCTTTTCTTCCTCGCGATGCAAAACTCTTCTTTTCTCGTTCTTGTTCTCGACGACGTACCGCGTATTTCTCGCGGTTCTCGATACTCACTACTGTGACAAGATCTCGAAGAGTTCCAGTCAGAAGGCATGGAGTTCCAGCTAACACGATGATCTCTCGATCTCGAAGAACGTGACATCGATTACGTTCGAGAGTTTCGCAGTACCTGCTATAGGCAGCCTTTTTTTACCTTTCTTATACTCGAAGGGACGAAACGTTGGTACTTCGAAAGGTTCGACGCACCCGATGAAAACGATACCGAGCGTGATAGATGAGAAGGGATGAAGGGGAAGGGGACGAAAGGTACGAGGAGGAAGAAGAGATGGAGGAGAGGAGGAGGAAGAGGAGGAGGAGGAGGAGAGAAGGGAAGGGAAGAGGGAAGGAAGAGAACGTCCTGGACGCGAGCACGATCAACCAACACGACGACGGCGATGACGACGTTGATGACGACGAGGAGGGTTGTATTCGAAGGGTGGACGGATAGAAAGAGGGAAGGAGAAATCGCTCGGTGAGAGTCGATAGGGGTCAGTGGGTCTCGTTCAAAGAACGACTCGTCGATTCACTTTGTCGTTGTTGTTGTCGTCGCCGTCGTCGCCGTCGTCGCCGTCGTCGTTGTAGTGGCTGTGTTGTTGTCAATGTATAGGCGCAACGACTCGACGCGCTTCTCTCCTTGCGTGAAGGATGTGTGTAAGGGAAAGAGAAAGAGAAATGTAGTAATCCTGCGATTCGATCGAGCGAATAAAGAAAGGGAGATACGACGAGGGACGCCACGGTAGAGTCGCGTTCGCGGGTCGATAGGTCAGTGGGTCTCGTTCAAGCCGTCGACTAGCTTCGTCTCTCTCTCTCTCTCTCTCTCTCTCCCTCCCCCTTTCCTTTCCCTTCGCGAGTACGTCTCCTCGCGAAAATGCTTCCGCACCAGCGATCTGTATGAGAGAGATCGATCTCACCACCGTTCCTCCCCATTCACCACATCACGAGCGAAGACACCCCGAGCGATACCTCTCATCTCAAAAAACACGAACGAGCTAGAGTAAACTCGCGTAAAGGCACGTCTCCGAAACGGCGAGACGTCCTCGCGAAAGCTTGCCGCGATTACCCACCTCCTCCTTCGGCAGACCAAAGAAGGAAGCACCCTCGAGCGAACTCTTCTTCCTCCTCTTCCTTTCCTTCTCGTCCTTGATCATTTCTCGCGCGGACGCGAAACACTCGACGACCGCGCGACACCCTCCTCCTCTCTTCTCTCGATAAAACGCTCCCTTGTCTTCTTATATTTTCCTTTTCTTTTCCTTTCCTTTTCCTTCCTTTCTCACCAATTATTTCTCTTTTCCTTCCTTCTTAGTTTCTCGTCGGAGAGAAACACACCCTTCCGTCGCACGCTCGCCGGTTCCCCTTTGTTTTTCTTTTTTTCCCCCTTTTCACCGTTCACCTCGTAAATTTACGTCATCGTTTTCGACGCACCATCCCCTGGACGTTGCCGTGTGACGGATCGTCGTAGTTTCTCCTCCTTCTCCTCCTTCTCCTCCTCCTCTTTCTCTTCGTCACCGTTAACGTCGTCGCGACGCACCGCTCCAGCTTCGAGCTCCTAGTTTTAACTCGCTCTCGTCGCACGAACTCACCGATTATTTTTCACCCGCCCTTAACGAGACACGGGCTCTGACGCGATTATAAAAAGGCCCTCCGCGAAGAAAAGACACCGTTTTGGGCGCCGAACGGTGCTTTCCTTTCGGGCTATTATGCGCTGCTCTCACTCTCTCGGGGAGAACCAAGTGGCTCGAGCCTGCTCGATCCGTCAGCAGATGGCGCACGGCTCGATTCTTTACTCGTCTCGCCCGTTCTTCTCTATTGGCGCTGTTCTACCCTCGTACACGCACCCCCTAACGCACACGCCGTCTTCTTTCCTTTTCTTCCTTCCTTCCTACTTGCCTGTCGGTCTATACGCTTTCCTTACTACTTTTACTCCTTACTCCCATCCCTTTTACTTGCGGCGGAGTCCCTCTGCCCGGAGCTGAGGGCTCGCTTTCGCGCGCCAATTTCAAAATTCTCGACCGCAATCCTTTTACAATCTTTTCAATATATAGATTTGTTTCTTTATTGCTTTTTTTCTTTTCCTCTTTTCTCTCTCTCTCTCTCTCTCTCTCTCTCTCTCTCTTTCTTTTTTTCTTTTTGAAGACGCAAGTCTTCAAAGTGCAACGACAAAAGTAATTTAAAAAATATCTAGATTTTTGGCGAGGCGTCTTGCCTAGAGAAACACGAAGGGGGTTAAATGAATCGGTTAGACTCAACGACAAGACGTTAAAAGCCGAGACGAATTAGTTCGAACGTTCATCGTTCCTTCTTTTATCGATCGCCTTTGTAGTTCGCATGGAATTTCGTCGAAGGAGCGGTTCGTTTCCGTGCTGGCAAATCTTTTTAACCGCATTTCGAACAAGCCGCCCGCGCGGAACATAAATTTCCTTCGAAATATCGAATTTGTCAAGAATCATAAGGTAACTCGAGTAGTGGCAGATGGGTGGTCGGATGGATGGTGAAAGCGCAGACGCGAAACCCTCCTACCCTACCACCAGCTCGTTCCTTCGATCCGCGTTAGCAACGCGCACTTGTCCAACCCCTGCCGTTCGCACTTGCCGGTCTCTCGCGATTTCTCCGCACCTATCCTCCAATCTAGTCCCTTCGATTCTCTATAGTATTACGCGTATTGTATTATGCGTGCCATTGCACCTTTCGAGAAGTGCTTAAGCACGATAAAGAGAACGAAATTATCGATAATCTTTTTCATGAAATTATCGATAATCGGTTTCTTAAATTTTCTTCGAATCGCCATGTTTCCTGTTAGAGAGATTCGCTTTATGACGACATTCGTCGAAATTTATTACAATTTATTTGAATAACAGTACCGATAAGAAAGAGAGATCGCATCTTATTATCGAATCCGACGTTCGAGCCGATCGGCTCGACTCGAGGATAAACGGCTATCGCAAAGAGAGTTGACTCGCGCTCTCTTCGACTCGATACGAGCCGCTGCATTTTCAGAACGGTACTCCTAACTGTATATCCCATATGTGTTATCCGTATATATAAACATACATATGTAGGTATATGTAGGTAGCGTGAGTACGCGCGTCTAAGTTTATAAGTTTGCTTGTTTGCTTACTTTGCTGGCACACGAGGGGACGCGTCATCGCGAACACGCCGAGGCGTGAACGCAAGAAAAGGATAGATATCTTTTCGACTAACAGCTTTCAACAATGACGTAGCTATTACGAAATTGATCCATCCTCTTTGATGACTCTTTCAAATAGAAATACATTATTGTTGGAAATCAACTTACCTATCGCTAATAATAATATATGAATTCGCTGGTATTAATAATTAATACAGCATATTTCAAAAGAAATCATTCAAAATGTTAATATTAACGCGAATCATACGGGAATATAATCGACTCATTCATAATATGGATCATGTTGTTAACGTGCGTTCGCCATGATACACGGATACAGCTAGTACCGCTCGATGTAAGCTAAGCCTGACGATTAATTGTGCCTCTAACGAGGCACGAAATACAGGTGTGAAGGATGGTGGGAATTAAGGCGGTAGAGAAGCAATAGGATGGCGAAGTCGAAGCGAAGAAGAATAAAGAGGATAGAGGAGTGGAGGAAAGAGGTACGCTTGGAGTCGGAACGTGTAGCGGATCTTTCGCGCAGGTACATAAGTACCTACATGCGGGTCGCGTGTATGGACACTCACGTAATGTAGGCCCGTTGTCGGAGATACCGTAAGACCTTGCAGTTACGTCACACGTAAAGCAACGCTAGAACTCGTGCGGTTAGGAGGAAGAGGCGAGGCCGAAGGTAAAGACTCGACGACTCATCCTACCCCTCTTTTTTTTCTCTCCTATTACGTCCCAATCAAAATTTGTCACGACCAAGCCAACTTTTTTATAATTGCGATTGATTCTCCAATTTTCGAAAGAATGCATCAATTCTTCTTCTTCTTCTTCTTCTTCTTCTTCTTCTTCTTCTTCTTCTTCTTATTCTTATTCTTATTCTTATTCTTCTAGTGACAATCCCGCAGAAAGTACTTTGGAATTTTTTCATTCGAACGCTTAATAGTCAAGATCTTTCGTTCCTTTCTTAATTATGAGATGTTCGAGGAGTCCTCACTATTATCGTAAAAATCGTCTCGTGAAGATAATTAAAAAGACATTAATTGCGAACGTTCGTTCTTTCGGAAAGACCAGAAGCAACGTTGACATATATGGAAGCTAAGTATGATTTCATTCCATGGCATCGACCTTATCGAATTTCTTAAAGGATAAGAATCGTCTTTTCAGTAGGGGAAAAGGAGGAGGAGGAGGAGGAAGAGGAGGAGATGGAAGATATCGTCATTTTTGACGTTTCTCTCGTCACGTAGAGCTCGTCGAGTGCAGAGGCCTCGGTTAAAATCATCCACTCCTCCCACCTTTACCTCCTCTCCTCTTCCTCTTTCTCCTCCACCACCTACTTCTTATCCCCCTCCCTCCCCAGGAGGACTTGGACTGCGTCCACGTGTTTCTATCTGCGGTCAGTGCACCTTGCTGCACGAACCGCGGCCATCTACCGAAGGTCCACGTAATGCGATCGCGCTTAATAATCTTTCACCCAAGGATCATCGACCGTTGTCGTACAACACATAAATCTTTATCTCTGGCGCGTAGATTTCTACTATAAAAAAAGAGAGATATTCATAAAAGATTATTACAAGAATCTTAGAAAGGGTCTCATCTTCATCTTCATCTTCTTTAGAGAGATAGAGAGGGAGAAAGAGAGAGAGAGAGAGAAACTCTATGAGATAGTATCGTGTTCATGGACCTTTCGTTAAAAGTTTAGGTATTTTTGTAAATTTGCTTCGAGCCTTTCGACGTCATAGTACCAAAGAGAAAGAGAGAGAGAGAGAGAGAGAGAGAGAGAGAGAGAGATTCGTTAGATGACGTCATTTAACTCGAATTACCACGCAACAATATCAAAGTCTTTTAATTTTTCACAACATCGTCAAATTTACACTTCACACACACACACGTAGATACACAATTTCGAGTCATTCACTTTTATCTCCAATCTCCTTCGCTCTCTTTCCAACGCGTTCGCAGCCTCATCGAATTTCCGTGTCGTCGGCACGCGCTCAGCAAAAATACAACCCGGAAGCACGACGTGCATTTATAGTCGCCAATATTACGCGAAAGCCGATCCTTTACCCGAGTATCTATGTATGTACCTAAATATATATACTCACATATATCTGCACGATATGTTCAGAAAAAGAAAGAAAGAACAAGAAAATCCATTTAATCCTAATTGTGCGGATATTGGCAGGCATCGATCGTACTTTTCTGCTTATCTCTTTAAAAAAAGAAAAAAGAAAAAAAAATAAAAGAAAAAAGAAAAAAAAAGGAAAATAAAAGGAAAAGAAAGAAGAGAGTCGCCTATCTCTTTATAAACTGGATTCGCGTCTCTTTCCTGCTGCTGAACGTGACAATCTAATCGTCATCGTTGACAACTTGGCAAAAGTCACGCGTCCCGCTTACACACGCGGTGCTTGGTGTATGTATCTCCTCTCATCGATCGACCAGTATACCTTGTATAGAAGATAGAAAAAGAGAAATAGATGGATAGAGAGATAGATGGAGAGAGAGAGAGAGAGAGAAAGAGAGAGAGATAGAAGAGGCCCTAGGAAGGCCCGAAGGTTCACGGCCGGGTGGTTGCTTTAAATCAGGTAGGCAAGGTGGTTTGACGGGGAAGAGACATCGCTCGCCACGTGGTGGCGAAGAGGTCATTGTCCTTGAAGCGAGCTTTGTCGAGGTGACTCGCGCGGCTCGAACTTGCCCAAAGTTAGCAGCCGCCTCTGCTGGCACTTCTGACATCACACCGAAAACCTCAACGAGCTTGCTTTTTATCTTTTTCTCTCTCTCTTTGTCTTTCTCTATAATGATAAAATATATCTCTCTTTGAACGGCCACGTGCGTATTCGTGTATGCACGCTTCTTGTAGAAAAATTTCCTAAGATTTCAATATTCTTATCTTATATTTTATTCGTAATTTTGTTAACTGTTCTAAGAATATATTAATATCTTAGGATGAACCTCCTGAGGAGAGAATGAGTCGTAAGTTTTGGCCCAAGTTGAGAGGAAGGACAAACCGAATGAACGAGCAAACGAACGAATCAACGAACGAACGAACGAACGAACGAACGAACGAACGAACGAACGAACGAACGAACGAACGAACGAGCGAGCGAGCGAGCGAGCGAGCAAACGAGTGAGTGAGTGAGCAAGCACGAGAGAGAGAGCGAGAGAGAGAGAGAGAGAGAGAGAGAGAGAGAGAGAGCGAACGAACGAACGAACGCGTAGCACCTGCGGTCGACGACCCTTGCGGTGCTATCGAATACCTGCCGACACGACGACCCGGTCGTTTACTCGCTCGTAGCCGTGTAGCTCTTTCGGCGGGCCAACATAAGGGGTTCAAAGAGGAACTACGTATGAGCTAAACGTATCGTAAAAGCATCTTTTAGAACAAGGGACGTGCAAAGAGAATCGACGCATCATGAATTTAAATCCTCGATCGTCATCATACTAGGGCAATGTTCGATATAGAACCATAGACAATCTAAGTAAAAGAATTCGCGTTCAAATTTCATATCCTGCATCTATCATTTCAAGTTTTTTCGAGGATCATCTAAACTATGCAAAGACCGTACGACCTTCACCTCTGTACTTTCGTAAGTGAAGCTCCCCTCGAGATTACACGCTCGAACGATCGTGTTCGACTAGGTTAGAAAGCTCGGCTACGTGTGCGAAATAAAGAGCGAGAGAGAGAGAGAGGGGAGGGGGAGGGAGGGAGAGAGAAGAGGTAGGCCTTGGAGGCATGGAGAAGCAGAGAACTTGAAGGTGTCGTGGAGGAGGCATGCCGGTCCATGGTCGTCGACACGAACAGAGATGGAGAGATGAAGAAAGAGAGGCGTGAAGTCAAAGACTGGGTGTATGGGAAAAGGAACGAGAGAGAGAGAGAGAGAGAGAGAGAAAGAGAGAGAAGGGGAAGGGAGGAAGGGAAGTAGTAAGAAACAGCTGGTAGGTTGAACGAGCGAACCGAGTTCAATGACTGAGGAACGGCGTTGCGACGACGGCAACGGAGACGATAACAACGATGAAGACGATCGTTCTTCTCTACGAGAAGAATGAGAAAGAGGGAAAGATAGAAACATGAGTTTGAAGTTAGGTAGGTAGGTAGGTAGGTAGGTAGGTTGGAATAGAGGTGGGTAGACGCGTCGACGAACGCGCGAGTTCCTCCCTGCTGCCGATTTATTGCGTCACGCCGACTCGCGAACGTATTCGTCGACGTAAGCAGAAGGGAGAAGAGAACTCGCGCTGCCTGGAATCCGCGGCGTTATGACTCACGATAGGTAGATATACCACCGTCAAGGTCTCGAGCTTCTCTTCCCCTAGTCGAAGGAGGAGAGAAGAGAGACCTTCCTCGTTTCGCTTCGAAGCCTTTTATGATTTTAACACCTTCACTCTCGACGTGTCTTCTATCTCATCTCTATTTTTTATATTCCAGATTATGGAGATTCTTTTAAAACCGTTTTTCAATCAATCGGCCAAGCCTGCCGATAACTGTAGATATTACCTTTTTTATACGAAGAGTCGAGCACAGTGTTAGAAAAGAGGAGCGGCTTTCCCTTTCGAGACTTTTTCCCTCTTTTGATCGCCGATGATAAGCAATTCGACCTTTCGCCCCTCGAGCGCCTACCAAAAAATCTCATTAAAATATCATTATTACGACATTACGCTCGTTACCGTTAGTAGCATTCGCTCCGAACCATGGAACATGAAATATTTGTGAGGAGGATCGTGCTCGGGCGAAGCTTTCGGTCATGGGCTCTTTCTCCTTCTCCCTCCCTCCCCCTCCCCTTCTCTCTCTCTCTCTCTCTCTCTCTCTCTCTCTCTCTCTGTATGTGTAACGGTACTTTCCGACGTAATTTGGGTAGAACCTCCCACAGACTCGTATAATCTCGGTTCATTGCCTGCTGATTTCTTTTTCTTTTCTTTTCTTTTCTTTTCTTTTCTTTTCTTTTCTTTTCTTTCCACGTGTAGGTAGGTAGATATGTATGCATGTATGTATGCATGCATGTAAGTACGTATAAATTTTCACATTTTTGTCACACTTTTATGAGGCAATCCTCGTGTTTTCTTAGATCATCGTTCGGAAGTAGAGGAGCGTAAAGGTACACGGTTACGCAGTGCTTCATTCGCTTATCTATTCATCCACCAAACTTCCTCTAGTTTCTCGTCACCTTCTCCTTTGTTTGCTCGTCGACAGTATTTCCCTCGAACTCGCTGCTCGTCACCGTGAGAGACGATTTCGTGGAATATCTCGCTTGGTTGGAAGGCGAACCTTTCGTTCTATTCCCTTGACTATCTTTTGTTTCATTTTTTTTACGATCCTTTCAAAGCTTTCCCGCGAGGAGGAAACTCAAATTTTCAAAGTTTTAAAAATATAACAATGAATTTTATCGTAGTATTATTCAAAAAAGGAAAAAAGAAAAAAAAAAGTATTCACACCTTTCACACAAAATATGGTTGGACGTTGGTGAAAATATTCGTCGATGAAAATGTAAATGGCAGGATGGCCGAAATTCGTCGAAATGAAATTTGCGAGCGTGACAGGGTGAGAGAAGTGGACGATCTTCGGACGCGTGTCTCCGTGTAATTAAAATCGACACCGTGGACGAGCGAACGTCCTGGGTGCGTAGACGAAGAGAATGAGCGAGAGGCGAATTCGGTGGGGTGGTGTAATCGACGAACAAAACGGGAATCGCACGTGCGTAAAATGTTCACGCGCGGATAGAGTCCTCTCTCTCTCTCTCTCTCTCTCTTTTTATTAATATTCCACCGAGGCTCGTATATCGAGGTTATTTTAGCGTCGACATTTACCAGTGTTACGTATGTATGTATGGTGGAGCACAATGCAACCCGCGTTCGGATAAACGAGTTGGCGACGTGTCGGAGAGAGAGAACTCGGTTTTGTACAAAAGCTAACATGGCTTTAGGACAAAAATCATGAAATCGTGAAAAACTATTCTGCTTTTAATCCTGTTAACGTCAGAATCTTTCTTGTTGGTCCGCTGAAACAGAAGTTCGAAAAGATTTCCTTTCAATACATTATGACAACTTCGAGATGCAAATTCTTTTGAATGACTATGTAATAGGCCAAGGATTAGAGATGCAAATACGAAGGGATAGCAGGCTATATAGCAATCCTATCTTTGTGCGTCTCTTTTTCTCTCTTTCAATCCTCTTGAACTTTCAGAGAATTCGAAGTTAATCTTGCACGAAAGTATTAGTGACCTGAGTCGAGAGAAAGAGGGAGAATATGCGAATGCGTGAACGCGCGAACGTACCGCGGTCGTCCTCATCGTGCGCGCGCGCGCGCGCGCACGAGAGAGAGAGAGAGAGGGAGGGAGGGAGGGAGGTAGGGAGGGAGGGAGGGAGGGAGAGAGAGAGAGAGAGAGAGAGAGAACGAGAGAGCGTGCACGCGCGCGCACACGGACGTGTCGGAGGGTTCGTCGACCCCCGAGGCTTTTGTTCGCGTCCCAAGAGTGGCGAGTCTCCGTCGACGCGTAGAGTTCGAAAAATGAACGTCGGCGCCGTCCTTTCATTCGGGTCTTTGGGCCCAACGCTAATTCATCTATACGCTTAGCTTTCTGTGTGAGGGATAAACCTGGCATACTAATACAAGTCTGGCCGAGTTAGGTAATCGATCGCAACGCCCTTACGCGCGAGCCAAGGTCTTTGCCACCTGTCACGAAAAAGAGTTTCACCTTCTTTTACTACCTGCTTCATTTAGTCTCTCTTTTCTCATCCCAAAATCTGCTTTTCGATCTCTAACCTTTCCCCTTCCTTCTCAAATAATCGTCCAAAGATTTCTTTTATTTTCTTCTCTATTTTGTTTTTTTTTTTTCTTTGTTTTTCATTTTTCCATAATTTAAGCAAATTCGATGGATTAAATTTGAACAGCTCTCGATGATTTCAACGTGGTCAACCTCGTATAGATTTTATATGAAGTCACGTGTGCATGATGCTTTTTCGAAAATGTCATTTCGGATAATCGCGTTGGTTGAATATTTTCCACCATCGATGTCGGTGCTTTCGATCGATCGATTCAACAAAAGTGAACAAACTAGAAATAATTAGAGGACGTTTTCATCGAACGATGGAAGAAATGCCTCCTGGTTTATTTAAATAATTATTTTCTCAATTATTATCACGGGCTATGCGTCATAGGTTTAACTAACAAAGTAGTCGCTCAGCGTTGTCGTGGACGGAATCGATAGGAAAGGCGGGAGAGTGCGGTAAGTCGAGCACGCGGAAAGCGATCCATCTACTCGAACGAAATAGAGAGAGAGAGAGAGAGAGAGAGAGAGAGAGAGAGAGAGAAGGGTAGGAGGGAGGGAGAAAAGGGGTAAGAAGAGGAAGCAAGTTTAGACGAGAAGATAGACGAGAAGATGGTAAACACGCGCGGATCCAGGAACCAGAAGAGAGCCGAGCCGAGCCGACCGTGTTGCTCTCCGCGTCCGCCTTCGTCATCAGTGTGTTACTGACCTCGAGTGACCCTGCCATCGTGACCGCAACACGGTCTCTCTTACCTTCCGCAAACGAGTACCGACCGATCGCTCTCTTTAAATTCTTTCCATTTATATTCTGCTTAACCCTATCGCTACTCTTCTCGACTTTGTACAAAATACAAAAAATAATAGAAAAACTTTGTTTTGAAAAATTTCACATTCGTAATAGTAGCTTAAACACATCGATAAAGATTCGTTCAGAGGTAACTGATAAAAAAAAGTATGAAAAAATTTCCAAGAAAGGACTTACCTCTTATAGTGCTAGGCATGATGTCCGAGATCACATATCCTGGTATCCAAAAAGTTAAAGAATCCTCCGTTTAACTCGTGTCACCTTTTTTTTTCTTTTTGGTTTCACAATGTATATAATAGATATGTATATGTACGTAAGTATAAATATATGCGTAAATATAATAGATATATATATATATATATAAATATAAATATATATATATATATATATATATATATGAAATAGGGGGTAACACTAAATAGAAATCGTTCACTCTCGTCCTCGAATCGTCCTCAGGTCGCGCACCCTCACCGTCGCCACCACCCTCGCCGTCGTCAAAGTCGCAGGACGACGACGCTAACACCGCATACCGCGCAACGTCACCCTCGGCACACTGTTGTTATATACCAACGCACTGCTCGCGAGCGCGGACGCACGACGATTAGGTGGGCAAACTACGCCGACGAGTTCTCGTCCATCGATCGTCGATCCGAGTTCTCCTATCCCTCTTTTTCTCCTCCGACTTCCTATCGCGAACAATTCTATCTATATTTGGGACGTCCGTTTTTAACGAACGCGACGCCAGCCAGCTTTTAATTTCCGTGATTACGTTCGCAGCTAATCTTCCTTCCTTTTCCTTATTATCTTCCACGAAACGCCAAACTCGAACTCGTTTTCGTGTTAGGTAGATCGACGATCGATCGATCGATCGAAGGCGTTCGACAACAAGCTCCTCCCACAAGTTCTCCACGCTTTGTTCGCAAAGGCAAGAAAGGAGGTTCTTAACATTAACGAGATACGTCCTTCTCTCGATCGCCAATGTAATTTGGTCAAGATCAAGAGTCGGTAGGAAACTGGGAAGATGTATAACAATAGCAGGAGGACGCAAGACCCGTCGTCCGTCGTCGTCGTTGTCGTCTTCTTCGTCGTCGTTGATCCTCGGCCGAGCGTTCGAGCGTCCTCCTCCTGGCCTCGGTGCTTGTCATCGGCGACAAAAGAAGCCCGTTTTCCTCCCAAGTTAGCCGTCCTTTTTCCCACCCTTTTCTCTTCTTCCTTCTTCGCTTTTCTTTTTCCTCGATTTTCTTTTTTCAACGGACTTGAAACGGTTCCGGAAAAGCGGGAATCCTCCTTTTTTCTTGCTTTTCCTTCGTTCGTTTCTTCCTTCGGAAGGAGGAGGAGGATATTCGAGGACGAAAGCGATACCTCTCGAGAAATCGGCGCCTTCTTCGCGTTTACCTATAAACGGATGTTCCGCGTGGTGGTCCGGTGGTGGTGGCCGGTGAGTGACTCTACCGCGAACAGCACGGAGATCCACAGGTGCTCCGTACGGTCCTCTGTGCCCTTACCACTGCCACCCGCCACCCCCACTCTGCTCTCCCACCGCCATCGACACCACCACCGTCGGTTGAGCCAGCCAGCGAGCCTCTTCCGCCTCCTTCTCCTCCTATTCCTCTCTTGCTCTCCCTCTCCCTCTCCCCCCTATCTCTCTCTCTCTTTGTGTTGCCCCTACCTTTCCCTCCTCCTTCTCTTCTTCTTCTTCTTCTTCTTCTGTTTCTTCTTCTTCTTCTTCTTCTTCTTCTTCTTCTTCTTCTTCTTCTTTTCCTTCTCCTCCTCCTTCTCTACCGGAGATCAGAGAAAAAGGCCCCCGCTTCTGCTTCGCGTTACACGCAGCCCTCTTCCGCGATGGGCTCGTCACTCGGCTTTGCACCGTTCACCGTTATTCCGCTCGTAGGGCACCCTCTTCTTATCCAATCCTTCTCTTTTTCTTCTCCTTCCTCCTCCTCCTCCTCCTCCTTCTTCTCCTCTTTCTACCTTCTCCTTTCACGGAATGAAATATCTCGGATCAACGGAGGGCTGTGCTCGCGAAAAGGAGAGTTCCGGTTGTCTCGCCATCGACGAAATTAACGTTTTGCAGTAAAGGAAGTGGTTTCTTTGGCTTTTCTTAAAAAAAAGAAAAGAAAAGAAAAGAAAAGAAAAAAAAGGAAAAAAAAACGAAAGAAAAAGAAAAGTTTTTTAATACCAAGTCAATAAGGTCAATAACGTAGAGCAGGTCGTCGTTTCGTCGTATCAAAATTATGCCGAAGATATTCGATCGGTATTCGTCCGTCCATGCGAAAAATCACTCTCAGCAGAATCGAACTCTTGACTGAGTTGGCATCCGAGAAGTTGAATAACCTCAGTTTTCATTAATCGAACGTCATAGCAAAAATTCCTCTTATTTTTCCTTTCCTGTTTTCGATCGTTCGTTTCGCGGGGAGATACAGAGAACGATCCTAAGGAATAAAGGATGATCCTTTACGAGGACGAAGGCATATATACGCATGGATTTGCGATGATCCAAAGAACGATTTTCTTCCTCGTGATGAGGCCAAGCCCGACCGTTTGCTGCCGGCCGAACGTGAATATTCCGATGGTCATTGACCTCGGGGCTGGTCTTTAGCGCCGAACCCAAGGCTAGTAGTCTCTCTAGAAGTAGAAGCTATAGGTATATCTACTTCTAGAGAAGTATATGCCTCGCTAGAATCCTTCACCTATGGCACCTTCGACTTTAATTACCCAGTCGCGCCTTTCGAACAAAAGAATATAACTATCTTGATTCTCTTGGTGAATTTTTTTTTTTTTTTTTTTTTTTTTTTTTTTTTTTTTTTTTTCCATATATAAAATAACACGATTTTAAACGCGTATATCTACCTACGTGAAAATCAAAGCGAAGCGAGCTTCTTTCGTTTCCGTATAAACGATCCATATATGACTCATGTTTATCGTACGTTGCTCAGCAATAATATTAGAATTGTACCGGAGTGTCAGGATCAGCAGATAAAATTGATATGCCTTTAATATATATAAACACATTTTCAGTATAATCGCAAACGCGAGCAAAATAATCGAATCGTATTCTTGTTACGTCCTCCTCTTCCTCTTCCTCCCCCCCCCCTCTCTCTCTCTTTCTCGTTCCTCTCGCACTTTCTCCTTTCCTCCTCCTCCTCCTCCTCCTCCTCTCTTCTACCATCGCGGACATCCTCTCTACGCACGCGTTTACTCTCGAAGATTTGACCCACCGCACTGCGATTAGGTTGAACCCAAGTCGAGTGTACCACCTTGCTACGAACTAAACGTATCCACCCACGCGATCGTAACGAGGCTACCAACTAGAAGTCTCGAGGAAAACATTCGTATAGCTCGCGAAACGGTAAATTTACTGTAAACGATATAACTTACTACTCGTGGCTACGCTTTCAGAAGAATGATCATGCTCGTTTAATCCTACCATTCCTTTTAATTGCTTTACGACCGGATAAACTTTCGGTAAAGCATTTATCATGACGAAACTGCAAAAGTAAGAAGAAAATCTTGTTATTCTTATCTTTCGTAAACTTCATCGAAGATATTAGCAACTTCTTCAAGACTTGAGAATAAAAAAACTTTGAAGTGGTCTGCATAAAGCGATCCGTTGATTATTAATGTAACGGGAATAAACTAAAATCGACTCTCGCATATTTCTGATGACCGAAATTTCAATAACTTTAACTTTAACTTTCTACAAATACAGGAAGAAAGATAATATATATCTTGTTGATTGGTTCGTGTACCTAACGGTTTTTAATCTCGCTTACGATCCGTCATACGTGAATTATCATAAAAGAGTAGAGAAAAGAAGGTTCGATTAATAGAAAATCCAGCTCGTTGATACGTAAGACAACCGAGGTAAAGGGCTTCGCTTCCGCTCTTCGTCATTGTTTTCTTCTCTCTCGCGAGTCCTTCCTCCTCCGTGTAATCTCTCCCGAGCCTCCTACGCGAATAGCCTCTGGCTTTGTCTCCAAGAATAGCGAGAGAGAAATCCTAAGGCTCGTAGAATTATTTCTAGCCTCTTGCAGACATCGAACAAAGATATATTCATATATCTATCTCATACACATCTTTTTATTGTTCGATAGGCCAATGGGATCCGATTAGAGAGGCCGATTAGACGCTTTCCAAAGATAGATATTAATTGTTCAACTTATTATATCGCAAAAGGATTTACGATGATCGAGAGGGGTGGAGGGAGGAGGAAGGAAGGAGGTCCCCAATGAAATCCTCTTCTTTCAATTTCATATTTATCGCATGACATTCGATCTTCTCGTCGAAGCGTGTCGCCTACGCGTTCATCCGCGAAGCGATCTTCGACAAGACGACGAGTTTCTCTCCATTGACGAAGAAAAGGAGACGCGAATCTCGATGACGCGATTTCGGTTAACGGTCCCTCGTACTTCCTCGCGATTATTCCAATCTCCCCGGAATACCTCTCAACGTTTCTATATCCTCCGAGAGATCGGTTCCTTCGAAGGGAGAAGAAAAACTTGCCTGACTTCCATTCTCTCCTGCAACTATTCTATGCTCGATACGAATCCTCGAATTCTGTATTTCTTTAATAAATACCTTACACCAATGAAATTTTTAATTACGTGCGAAATCATTAAGACATTCGTCAAATCTATTTCATCATAGGTTTTCTCGTTTACTTTTTCTACAGGAAGAATTCTATGCAGCGTTCATCCATCCATTTCGCATCGCCATTGTTACGCGTGCGTCGCCGTTCGATAGAATGGCGAGGAGGAGACGATGAAATAGCGCGCGAAGGATCGACCAGGCGAGCGAGCGGTTCGCAACGGTAAAACGTAACCGTTGTGCCCCCGACTGCGAGAGGCCGACTCGTGAGAGTGAGAGGGGCAGTGGAAGCGTGACGATAGCCGGAGGAGTGGGGGGAGCCCCCTCTGACTCTCGACGCACGATGTAACACTGCCAGATAGCGGTACCCAGCATCCCCACCGTCGTCGATGGAAACGTCTTCGAGGTTCACGGACACTCGTAATTCGTGGCTATCGCGTGCACCCCACCATCACCCGCCGCCGCCATCACCACCGCCAGCACCACCACCCTATCCTATCTCCGTTTCGCCGCTTTTTATTTTCTTTTTTCTTTTTCTTTCTTTCTTTCTTCCTTCTTCTTTTTTATTTTCTTTTCTTTTTCTCCTTTTTTTTGTTAAGCCTTTTCCTTTATCTTTTTCTGTCTGTGTGTGTGTGTGTGTGTGTGTGTGTGTGTGTGTATGTATGTTTTTTTTTTTCCTTTTATTTTTATGGGATACGAGCGAACAGAGAACCGGTATTTTATGATCGGGTCAAAGCCGTATCGTAGTCCTCGAAAAACTCACGATTAAATACTGATTAAGTTTTCTCCCGATTTATGCTTCTTCATCCGTTTTTAACGTTCCGCTCGACTTATCAGCTCGATCATTATCACATCTTGACTTAGAATCGAATCGAACAAACCTAATTCTTATTTTTGCTTCCTTCTTTAAATTAATTTAATTGACTTTAATTTCAAATGTCATAGAACGTTCGAAATCTCGAGAGAATCCAGTTGGATCGATAACTTGACCCACTATTCTACGTTTTAACGTAGGACAATTCCACGATTGTTAACAACGCTTTACGTTTGTTGCACAAGATCGACACGGGTAGCTGGAAATATATCTACCTAAAAAATACATATTCCTCCACTTTCGTCAAGATATGAGACAACTTCTTTCTTACTTTCGATAGGACGTATCGTTCGATCGAGATCGAAAAAATAAATTTTCTTTATCTAAATGATATCACTTAGATATGCGTATAAATCTTACACGTACGATTAATTCTTCGTCTTGTGTCACGTAACGTTATTCGCCAATGGTCCTTTGACACTCGTTACTCGTAAGGGATATGTTCCTACGATCATACTCGTATAAGACTAATCATGAATTATAGTAAAGACGCGCGAACTCTGCATGGAAGAGAGTAGTGGTTTAAGAGCTGTGTATCGAGCATGTTAGTCGGTTTCCCATAGATTTTATCCGACGATAGAAAACGGGGAAGCGGGCAAAAGCTGGCTGACGTCGTCGTCGGGTCCGACTTTAACGGACCCCCGCGGTAGGGGAGGAGACGGAAGGAGACGAAACGGGATGGCACTTTGCCGGGTTCAAAGTCGGCCGCGGCTACGACGCGGTGGCGGCTTCTATTCGGGGCTACCTTTCGAATGGCGTATACGACGTCCGACAGTCGACGGTAAATACTGGCTAACGGTTCTGTCGGGTACGCGTAACTTCGTTCTCTCATATATGCCGCAAAAACAATATGCGACATATCCGATACATCACCGTGGAGGAGAGAGATTGTGCCGACCTCATCCACGCTTAGATCTCGCGCGATTATCAACTACGAGCCTCTACGAGTTCGTCGCTGACATTTTCTTTATACACTTTGTAGAATACTCGCTCGTTTTTCTTTTCACCGCCGTTTCCGCTTTACATATGTATTATGTATCGAACTATGCATGTTAACGATCGTACGAACGATTGGAAATTAATCCGATGAATCCTTTCTTTCTTATAGTCTTCTTATAGAAAAGAATTTTTTTCATTTATCGTCATGTTTTAACCACGACCGATGCCATTATCGACAGATACCGACGTATCTATTATTAATTTACTTTAATTGTCTTTCCATGCAAATCGATTATCAAAGAGATTATCGAAGAGAGCGAACGATGATCTTTTAACGGAGGCTCGATCAAAGATACGATAAAAAAACGGTAGATCGATCGACTCGACGACCGATCAAACAGCTTCCGTCTTATAATTTGGAGACGCTCGATTTCGTGTGAAACGATTCGTCGAATCGATCGGCAACATATATTGCGCTGGTTCAACACACCGAAAGGTGTCGAGTTGTAGGGGAATGGGGGAGGGAGGAGGGGAGAGAGAGAGAGAGAGAGAGAGAGAGAGGGCTTGCCAGGCGGTTAAACGCCCACGGCAATCAACGGTACATCGCGTTCCCTAGTAATGCCTCGTACTGCGTAAGTAAATACGATTTTTAGCCACGATCCTCTTCGGAGACCTTTGTTCCATCGCGTAAATGTATAACGGATGAATATCTTCTACGAAAGTAATTTAAATCGTCTGAAGAAATGCAATAATTTACGTGTACTTCGAAACATGAATATTTAATAATTCTTCGTCGTCAATTATTTTCATCGAATAACGAAAATACTCGATGTAATATGATCAGTCCGTTCATTGATATTTTCGAACATCATTTTCTTTATTTCTCCTCCTTAATAAATCTTTCGTAATCATTTGCATTAATTAGCGCGCCTGAAGAAAGGCAACGCTCCAAACTTAGTCGATAACGTTGCTTGCGAATGCCATCTGTCGGAAAGAAATTTTTTTTTTTTTTTTTTGTAATTCTTACAGTAGGCAATGCCGTCGTACTATCGTGTAGTAGAAAATTTCTGTGTAAAAAAGTGTTGCCTACTGTAAGGATCAACAAAACATTTCTTACCGATAGATGACGTTCGCGAGCAATATTATCGACCAAGAATGGAGGAAGAGTTGTTTACGTTCAAATGGTGTAATTAACATTTACAAATAATTATAAATAATTCATTAATTACTGTAATATTAACAATAATCCTGAATAAAGCTTAATAATAATGTTTACCGAGTAAACAACGCAGCTACCGCTGTAACGTTAGATAACTGTCCTATCTTGTACCGATAAGCATTTGTTCCTTGAAATTTCACCAACCAACAAAATCGATCCAAGAGAAAAGAAAGATTTAGATCCAAATTTTATAGATAGCATTTACTAAATATAAATTTCTCCTCATAGTGAAACGTGAAATGACGTTGAGCGAAACGTAGAGTTATTATTTTTTATGATTTACAATTTGATTATAGATTCCAAATTAACTGGAGATATTGCCTGGCATGGTCACGGATATTCTATCGGCATAAATCGAAATTAAGTTCCGCTCCATGATGCGAGACAATAGGATTAGAATAATTATTTTGCATTTTTTACGTTCTTCCTCGACCGTTTAAAAAATTTTACGACATTTTCCATATAGATAATTTATGCGATTGAACGATTTTATAAGAAAACACAAACGAAACATATCCACCTCTATCGTACTTTCAGCGATTAGCATAGAAATCATACGGAACAACATTCATCGCACCAAAGTCCATAAACCGATGAAAAAACCGCAACTCGCGTTGAGTGCTCTCGAAGCGTAAAAGGAAAAAATGAAAGGAATTTACATCTTCTGGAGATTAATGACTTTCATTACGTGAGTCTGTGAATTATTTTGTAATAACCTTGTTTTTTTTCCCCTCCCTATATAAATAATAATACAAATACGTGTATAGAAAGAAAAAAAATAATTGAGAGCATATCTCGTAAGACAGTAAAAGATTCCTTGGGGAATCTATTTCTATTGTATATCCTTGTTGGGAGGAATCGAGCCCTTGTA